>NW_027648326.1:42500-45000 GCF_949987685.1 Ammodytes marinus
ACAAGATAATCGTAATAAATTGATTATTGTGTCGCACGCCGTGTCTTGTGTGGTAAATGCAGCGAACCCTTCTGTGCCCCCACCCAAACACTTTCGCTTTCAGCGATTGCAATGCAATGGTTTATTCAGCATAAAGTTAAAGTACTCGCCCAAGACTGATGTTAAATCGAAACACAAAAGCCTTGCGTGAGCGAAATAGCGAGTTGCCAGTTGAAACTCCGTGACGGTGGGTAACGGTGTCATTCACAGTGACACCTCGCCAGTGTGAGCCGCCGCACAGAAAAGCCCTGTGGCTTTACGGCTAAAATGAACCGGGGATATCCTGCCTGTTAACGTTGTTGATGTGGAAGGCTTCAGCTCAGATCTTGTCATCGAGACGACATTGATGAGGTCATTGAAGACGCATGGAAGTGGAATGACTGACAATCAGAGAGCCCTTTGGACCATGTCAAAGTGCATAACATCACAGTACAACACCGCAATGCAGGAGTTCACAAACCAGACATACACAACATCAGAACAGCACAAGGACTCAACAGAGGCAAGGATGAAAAGGGATGCTGCTGACCTGGAGAAGATCACTTCAAAACTTGCTATATGGTCACCTTTCTCTCCAGACTCTTCTTTAAGGAATGTTGTTACAGGTGTTGTTGCTGAGGACGGAGTGAACGTGCATGATTATGACTCTGTTGGACGCAATATCATGCACAAAATGATTGGACAGCCTGCATTCACGTTCTCATTTAGTAGAAAGGATAAAGCCATAACCCTTGGACAAAAATCGTCTATCAAGGTTGCTCCTGATCGAACAATTGATTTTGCACTTCTTTTTCAACGTTTCCTGATTGTCTCCCAAACTGGAGAGCTATCATTGGAGGAGGTTATGCGTTACGAACTCAGTCCTTTCCCTCCTGCCCTCTTTGAAGCTGGAAACATCTTCCGCAAGGCTGATAAACCACAACTTGCGCACGCAATCTGTGATCATGCAAGTGATGCAATCCTAGATTCTGTACCAGAAACAGATCATTATGTTCTTGATGGAGGTTCACTCCTTCACCGAATACCATGGAAGCACGGACAAAGCTATAGTAAAATTGTGCAGTCATATGCAGACTTCACCATCCAACATTATGGCTCAGCTACAACCATTGTGTTCGATGGCTATGGGGATGGGCCATCCATTAAAGACAACACACATCAAAGAAGAGGAAACAATATTCATCCCATTGTCAACTTCACTGCTGAGACAGAGTTCTCAGGTAAGAAGGAGGAGTTCATGTCAAGAGATCTGAATAAACAAAGGCTGATCCAAATGATAAGCGATGAACTGAAAGAAAGGGGTTGCACTGTGGTCAATTCAATTGGAGATGCTGATGTAGACATCGTAAGGGCCGCAGTGGAATCATCTCTTCTTCACACCACTACGCTGATTGGAGAAGATACAGATCTCCTTGTCTTACTACTTCACTATGCACAGAGAGATAGTAAGGGCGTATATTTCAGATCAGACAAGTCAAAAGCTGATGGCAGTTTTAAAGTGTATGCCGTAAACCATTTAAAAGAAGTACTTGGACATGATGTGTGTTCTCAGTTGATGTTCATCCATGCTCTCACTGGCTGTGACACAACTTCTCGGATCTTCGGGGTTTGCAAAAAGACTGCTTTCCAGAAGCTTGTAAAAGGGGATCCCGTCCTTCGATCTTGTGCCAATGCATTCATTGTCCCAAACCAGACCACAGAGGTGATTGATGACCTTAGGTGCCAAGTAATGGCTGTCCTCTTTGGTGGAAAGTGCACAGATTCCCTTGCAGCAATGCGATATAACATTTTCAGCAAGAAGGTTGTCTCAGCTTCATCAACTGTAACGCCTGAACGTCTGCCACCAACTGAATCGTAGAGCGTACTACCAGGTCATGGTCTGGATGGGAACAGAAGATGGTATGGATGCCCTGAACTGGGGGTGGAGCCTGCAGGACAATAGATTTGTCCCACTCATGTCAACAACGAATGTTGCTCCAGACAGTCTCTTGAAGGTCATTCATTGTAACTGTACCACTGCCTGCAAGACACTCCGCTGTTCTTGCAGAAAATATGGACTACCTTGTACTACTGTCTGTGGACCATGTCAACTTAAGGAATGTGACAATCCACTTAACAAGTTTCTTCCAGAGGAGCCCGAAGATGATGATGAATAAAGACCACAATAAGTGTGGCATTTATGTTATTCAACAACAACACCACCTTTCTAGTTTGAATAGTAACCAATTTGAACCATTTAACCAATGTAAGCTTACAGGCAGTCATTTTGAAAATGATGCCTTTCTAGCAGTTATATTTACCTAGATTTGTCGCACTTTATTAATGTATAGAGGTACCAGAATCAGTTGACATTCTTTTGTAACATTTTCCATTTGAGATATAGCCATTCTACGCTCCCGGCCGCCATTTTGGACGCCATTATGAAAATGAAGCCTTTCTGGGAGGTATATTTTCCTAGATT
>NW_027648326.1:57500-60000 GCF_949987685.1 Ammodytes marinus
TGAGTTTTCGATACGATGGAATAAATGGTTAACATATATGGATCGTAATTAAATATTCTGAAGTTAGTCGTGATGAGCTGGAAGAGTTTAAAGGTGCAGTGTGTAATATGACATCATCAAGAAAGTTCTACAAAGTTCTAGAATGCAACGCTCCCTGGGTAACCCCACCCCTTTAGAATAATAACAGAAGCTACAGTGGCCTTCAAGGACAAGAACAATTCTAAATTTTAAACAATGCACCTAATGACATTCCAACTATGACACTTTCAAGATGGCGGCACTAGGCTTTGGTCCAAAATATGCAGAAATATGGACATATATGAGACCCTTTCTAAGGGGGGGGGGGGGGGAAATCAAAAAATGTTTTTCAGCTATTATGCACTAAATTAAATGTACTTATGTATATTATAATTACTTTCTACAAAGTCTGCTAGGAAATAAAACCCAAAATTATACACACTGCAGCTTTAACTTGTGTATATACTTTCTGTGTTCTTTGTTTGTGTTTTATTTGTAATTTGTTTTTGTATATGTGTACTGATGAATATATTTTGGCCTAGGCATATATGTGGACGTACGGTAACTGTTATATTATTAACATGAAAACAGCTACATGTTGCATTTAGGGACATATTACACTGTAGGACATACGTGTTGCATTCAGGGCCCTCTGTACAGTCTGTTAATCTGAGTTTTGTGTTTGTGGTACAGATGCTTTCCATATGGGACAGACGTGTTGCATTTAGGGACATATTGCACTGTAGGAAATACGTGTTACATTCAAGGCCCTTTGTGTTGCATTCAGGACCCCCTCTGTACAGTCTGTTAATCTGAGTTATATATATATATATGTTATTTATCATTACTGTATTTTGTTGTTTTTGTTTGGTTTATTTATTCAATTATTTATATTGAATACATTTATAAAAAAAATAAAAAATTGTTTGTAGGATGATGTACATTTAAGCAATAGTTCACGACAGGCTGTGGAATGTGCTCATTATACCACAGTAAGAGGGCGTTGTTCGGCCCGACGCGTAGCGAAGGGCCGGCGACCCCTTTATTGATTGTTGATTGGAACGCAGTATCTATGCGCCCGTTATACAACAGTTAGGAACCAATCAGATCGCTGGATTTAAGCCACCCGTTTTATAAGTATAAATAACTCATCAGAATACTATATGATCCTACAATAAAGTATATAAAAACACACACACACACACACACTCACTCTCTGACGCACACACACACTCAGGCTCGCATAGACACATAGACACACACACACACACACACACACACACACAGAGTGAGAAACACACACACACACAAACACACACACACACACAGACAGACAGACACACACACAACACAGACACACACACACACACACACACAGTGACAGAGACACACACCTTCAGAAGGTCACAGTGTCGGTTTGCGGCATGGAAAACAGATGTTTGTGAGAAAGGATGATCCCAAACACACGCACGCACACACACACACACACACACACACACACACACACACACACACACACACACACACACACACACACACACACACACACACACACACACACACACACACACACACACACACACACACACACACACACACAGACACACACACACACACACACAGACACACACACACACACACACACACACACATACACACACACACACACACACACAGACACACAGACACACACACGCACGCACGCACGCACACACACACACACACACACACACTAATGGGCAAACAGGATTATCGTCAGAGAGGATTTTTTTCCGCTGAGCATTTTCTGTTAATTAGATTTCTCAATGCGGGTAATGAATTGGCATTTAACTCCTTACCTTTGTGTGTGTGTGTGTGTGTGTGTGTGTGTGTGTGTGTGTGTCCCAGTGTGTGTGTGTGTGTGTGTGTGTGTGTGTGTGTGTGTGTGTGTGTGTGTGTGTGTGTGTGTGTGTGTGTGTGTGTGTATTTAGCTGTTAGCTCCTTATAACTGAATTAAACGCATAATTAGAGGATACAATTACGTTAGCCACGGGCTCTTTTGTATTTATTTTGAGTGAAGGGGATCGAGAGAGAGAGAGAGAGAGAGAGAGAGAGAGAGAGAGAGAGAGAGAGAGGGGGAGAGAGAGAGGGAGAGAGAGAGAGAGAGGGAGACAGAGAGAGAGTGTGTGTGTGTGTGTGTGTGTGTGTGTGTGTGTGTGTGTGTGTGTGTGTGTGTGTGTGTGAAATGTGATATGAGAGTTTCAAACAGGTGAGCTGATTATACAGAAGCAATAAAGAATTTAAAAAAAAACTTCAGTGTCGTTTGAAAAGACGCAATGCATTGTGGGGCGGTTCAGTATAGGAAATGAGTATGGTTGCGTTCCGAATCGCATACTTTCTAATATATAGTATGTAGAAAAAAGATGTAGGATGTCCCGATTCTTGTGGCCAGATTTAGGATGGTTAGAAGTACCCGGATGTCCTACTTCATGCGGCCAAGATT
>NW_027648326.1:65000-67500 GCF_949987685.1 Ammodytes marinus
ATCAATAAAGCATAAAAATGCCCAAAAAATAAATATATCTTAAAAAATGCAATCTGTGGCAGCTCCAGTTAGCAGTCGAATGTTCAATGTCAAGTAATGCAGAAGATGCTTCACTGTTTAATTGACTTTCAACTCTCCTTGTGCTTCTGTCTGATGTATGCAAAGTGTGTGTGTGTGTGTGTGTGTGTGTGTGTGTGTGTGTGTGTGTGTGTGTGTGTGTGTGTGTGTGTGTGTGTGTGTGTGTGTGTCTGTGTGTGTGTGTGTGTGTGTGTGTGTGTGTGTGTGTGTGTGTGTGTGTAGGCCTCTCCACAACAGTCTCAACATTACGGTCTTTAAGAGCCGAGATTATCCTTTAATCCAATTCCACACTGCAATCAAAGATGCATGAAACAAGTGTGTGTGTGTGTGTGTGTGTGTGTGTGTGTGTGTGTGTGTGTGTGTGTGTGTGTGTGTGTGTGTGTGTGTGTGTGTGTGTGTGTGTGTGTGTGTGTGTGTGTGTGTGTGTGTGTGTGTGTGTGTGTGTGTGTGTGTGTATATTTGCATGGCATTATTTGTTGCCATTACAAATCTGTGCTTAATGTTTTAATGAGATTCTTTTTAAGCCTAGAATCAGGCCGTCTCCCCACGACATGCAAAAGTTAATTCACTTAGAATAATTTATCTCTTAAGACCATCGACTAAACGATCACACACACACACACACACAGATACATACACACACACACACACAGAGACACACACAGAGACACACACACTCAGGGGCAAAGGGAATGTTTGTCCTTACGAAAAAAGAAAAAAATCATTCTTAACCTTCAGAAACATAGCACGGGCATTATTTTCTAGTCTCCCCTAAAGCCCCTATCTCACTGGGCTGCGACTGTTTGCGACCAGTTGGAGACACAAAATTGCGACAAAATATGCCAATTTGCGACAATTTTCACTTGCAGTCTCACTGAGTTGCTACTTACGACACGTTTGCGAATGTCCTTGCCGGGCAGTGGCGTTTTCTCCCGGAGGCCAAGGGAAGCCAGGCTTCCCTGTTTTTTAGGCTGTAGTTGTCATCCAATAAAAACATTTATATTAACAGTTTCGGTAATCTTTGGTGCTGTGTTGCTGTCATTTCTTCCCCATTTCTCTCCTCACGTTGAGCATTTCACAATGCGCGAAACAGCGCCCCTTTACATTTACATTCTGAAGACGCGGCGAAACACGACACTGCACACTGTATGTCTGCGAGGAAGCCAAGGGAAGCCAGGCCGAGCTGGCTTCCCTTGGTAAAAAAAAAAAAAAGAATTGACCAATCAGGTGAGGACACTGCCCTCCTGTGATTGGTCAGGAGGGTGTCAGCAGGGTGCCAAGGGAAGCCACTCGGCCCTTGGCTTCACACCAATCAAATCAAAGCATCATTATCAACGTCACTGAAATTTAACAACAATAACAATAGCGGGAGATTAGCATGTTTGCATTGTTATCATATTAGCAAGAACAGTTATGGAGGGTGGAGATTTTGAGTATGTAGTAACAAATTATTTTACCAAACTGCCAATTGAGAAGCCATTAAAAATCAAATCTGACGGCAGGCCAATGCGTGTGGAGAGAAAGAAAGTTTATCGCACTTTCCGTGAGGAGAACTATGTCCTCACCGAGTGGCTAGCTGGTAGCGGCAAACTTCAGCTAATGGCCTTCCTCTACAAATAGTGAGTAAAATACACACCTTCTCCCGGCGCGGGTTAACTGTTCCCTGAACTGTCTGTGTAGCTATGTGTGTTGTGTTTTGTGTTATTTTATTGCTAATTGTGCCTTGATTGCCTGGATTAAGTTGCATTGGTAGGCCTACTGTATATCCACTGATGTTGTTCTGGGTTGTCTTAAGTAGGCTATAGTGTTGTAATGAATATTTGGCTTAAACGAAAAGGATGTCTCGAAAGTGTGTATGTCAAGCACCTACAACTGATTGTGTGAGTCGTGTCTCACGTGAACGTGAAACTTAAAATAGCCTAAAACGTCCCCTAATTATATATTGTGAATGAATTCGAATCTGCATTGGGCATTAAGCGGCTAGTTGTGCATTCCGGTCGGAGTGGGGGGGTGCATTTATAATAAAATGTATAATTTAATAAGACGATAAGGAGGTGTGTGAGTGAGAGAGAGAGTGAGAGAGTGAGTGAGTGAGAGAGAGAGAGAGAGAGAGAGAGCGAACGAGCGGTGTCGGACAGATTACAGGCGTGTAAGTCCTGGTAAAGTGACCAGGCGCTATAATAGCTCTTGTAGTTACATTAAATACAAGCTGCGATGTAGCCTACTCTTTTCTGTCCCCCACCTTCCAATAAACATGTAGATTAAAGGTGTTGTCTCACTTGGCTTCCTCAAAAAAAATCCCCACGCCACGCCACTGTTGCCGGGAGGTCGCATTTATGTCTCACAAACGTCTGGCGAGCGTCGCACGAACGGAATGTCAGTCTCATTTTTGTCTCAAATCAGGCGCAATTTAGTTTCATAT
>NW_027648325.1:7500-10000 GCF_949987685.1 Ammodytes marinus
TGTGTGTGTGTGTGTGTGTGTGTGTGTGTGTGTGTGTGTGTGTGTGTGTGTGATGCAAACAGGTTTTAAACCAACAGATGTTCAGTGATCGATATTTGGATCAATAAGTTAAACGATCATGTGATTAAAACGCAGACATGAAGGAGATTTATGTCATGTCAAGATCAACTCTTCAATACACACACACACACACACACACACACACACACACACACACACACACACACACAGACTACAATAATCAATACGACTATTGATTATTGTACTGTCTGCTTCGGTTAAAGGTGCTATACAAGGAACTTTTAAATATTTCTGAAACAGTCTCATTTCTCCTCTGATGATCATAAATTACATGTAACAGCAAACGAGACCATCGGTGCAAAGAAAGCTATTTTTATATAGTTTTTCTTAATGCCTTTGTCATGGGTATACGCTCACCCAGGAACAACAGCTGGTGTAGTAAAAACACTACTGCTTTTGTCCAAAGGGGGGCGCTAGAATTAACACACACTGAAAGTTCCTCAGAGTGACTTTAAAATAATGTAAAAACATGCTTTAGATTAAGCCTATTATCAGCTCCACAAAAATCCTCAAGAAGAGCCCTTGGAAAAGCCATACTAACGTCCTACTCATACTCATTTTTACGTCAATTTGAGTATGTGACGGTTGGGTATGCGAGTTTGTGTAGACGAGAAATGCCCGGATGAGTACTTACTTCCGGGAAGACTTTGTGTATGGATCGATAGGTTACTTTTCCTACTCAACCGCCCCACAATGCATTGACAGGTGTTTTTTTTTAAATTCTTTATTGCTTCTGTATACTTCAGTGTAAACGGTCCGACAAACCTCGCATACACAATGGATGGTTAAGTAGACAGTATGTAGTATATACATGTTGAGTATGTAGGAGGGAGGACGTTAGTAGGGCTTTTACAACACAGCCTGAGAAATGTTTCAGTTGTTGATTCTACTGCTTAGAAAAAAACCTGGACGTACAGCAGAAGGTATAAAATCCATGTGCCATCACTGAAGGCTTTACCTCATGTAGATGGCGATGCACCGACAGTGTTGTTGGTAATTACTCAGAATTCCTCATGGGGGAGACAGAAGTTACGCAATGTAGCTTTAAATTTTCCCTTTATTCTCGTAGCTACATTAACCCATCGTACTCCCTACAAAGGCCGTTTTAAGATATTTTTTTTTTGTTGCCATTTTTATGCTTTATTGATAGTGTAGAGACAGAGTTGAAATGGGGCAGAGAGGGGAGTGACATGCAGAGAACGACCGCGGGCTGGAATCGAACCCGGGTCCGCTGCTGGCCGAGACCCATGGGAGGGGGGGGGGGACGCCCTACCAACTGAGCTAAGGGCCTCCCCGCAAAGGCCGTTTTAGGTGGAGGTTTT
This sequence comes from Ammodytes marinus, assembly GCF_949987685.1. Classification (NCBI taxonomy): domain Eukaryota; kingdom Metazoa; phylum Chordata; class Actinopteri; order Uranoscopiformes; family Ammodytidae; genus Ammodytes; species Ammodytes marinus. The sequence continues at coordinate 8,904 of NW_027648325.1, forward strand.
TATGTGAACATTTGTGAATTGTCTGAGGTTTTACTCCTAGAGATTGGAGTAACTGGAGATAGCGTTGTGAGCCCCGTGCGCCTATAAAAGCAGAAGCAGGTTTTATACATGAAAGAAGAAATGAGATCCTGGGAGATTGACACACACACACACACACACACACACACATTCAAACAGTCAAACGCACACACACACACACACACTTCAGCTCAGACACACACACACACACACACACACACACACACACACACACACACATTCAAACGCACACACACACACACACACACAGAGACACACACACACACACACACACACACACACACACACACACATTCAAACAGTCAAACGCACACACGCACACAGAGTGAAATACACACACACATACACACATACACAGTCAAACACACACACACACACCCAGACAGACACACACACACACACACACACACACACACACACACACACACACACACACACACACACACATTCAAATACACACTCACACACACACACACACACACAGACACACACACACACACACACACACACACACACACACACACACACACACACACACACACACACACACACACACACACACACACACATTCAAATACACACACACACACACACACACACACACACACACACACATGAAAGCAGTAACATGATCCCTGTAGAGTCACCTCTGACCTCTGTTCTTTATTATTGATTTCCTGTCGGTGTCAACGGAAGACGATTGTGTTTAAAGAAGAGACACACACACACACACACACACACACACACACACACACACACACACACACACACACACACACACACACACACACACACACACACACACACACACACACACACACACAGTCATTGAGACACAGGTGGAGAATGTCATAGCATTCCCTTTGTGGGTAGAATTTACAGAAGCTACGGTGGCCTTCAAGGACAAGAAGCTATAGTTACTACAGATGGCATCATCCACCACTGCCTCAAGTCTTTCCACAATATCAAGTGATGAGGTGAAGATGTATTTAGTTATTTATTCTATAGTACTTCTTCTTCTTCTTGGTCTTCCAACAGGTGCATTTCCCCAGGACGCC
>NW_027648324.1:7500-20000 GCF_949987685.1 Ammodytes marinus
TAGTATGTATGGTTAGTATGTATGGTTAGTATGTAGGGTTAGTATGTAGGGTTAGTATGGTTAGTGTGTAGGGTTAGTATGTAGGGTTAGTATGTATGGTTAGTATGTAGGGTTAGTATGTAGGGTTAGTATGGTTAGTATGTGGGGTTAGTATGTAGGGTTAGTATGTATGGTTAGTATGTAAGGTTAGTATGTAGGGTTAGTATGGTTAGTATGTAGGGTTAGTATGTATGGTTAGTATGTAGGGTTAGTATGTATGGTTAGTATGTATGGTTAGTATGTAGGGTTAGTATGTATGGTTAGTATGTAGGGTTAGTATGTATGGTTAGTATGTAGGGTTAGTATGTAGGGTTAGTATGTAGGGTTAGTATGTAGGGTTAGTATGTATGGTTAGTATGTGGGGTTAGTATGTAGGGTTAGTATGTAGGGTTAGTATGTATGGTTAGTATGTAGGGTTAGTATGTAGGGTTAGTATGCAGGGTTAGTATGTAGGGTTAGTATGTGGGGTTAGTATGTAGGGTTAGTATGTAGGGTTAGTATGCAGGGTTAGTATGTATGGTTAGTATGTGGGGTTAGTATGTATGGTTAGTATGTAGGGTTAGTATGTATGGTTAGTATGTAGGGTTAGTATGTTTAGTTTAGTTTAGTTTATTTATTTAGCACACATTAACAATTAATGGTGCCAGGAGGGAACGAAGCCCAATGGGCTTGTACAGAGTTCCACCCCTATCAATAATCACAATGAAATCATATTCAGGCTAACAAATAAACTCTAGAAATTAAGGAGACAAGGTACATAAATACTCAAAATAATCAAAAATAGATGGAAAAAAAAAATTTGATAAATACATGTCAAAGATAATGAAAAAATTAGACAGAAAAAGAAAAAGAAAAAAACAAAGGAGAAGACAGGAGGTTATTAGAAGATTCACAAAAAGATAAGATGTTTTTTAAGCTGCTTTTTAAAGAGTGAGTGGGATGATATGGATCTTAAAAGGGTAGGTAAGACATTCCATAAAGCCGGGCCTCTATAATATATACTAAATTGATGATGTGATGTGCGGGAAAAGGGTAAAGATAAGTTGTTATTGGTGCTCTGTCTAGTGCGATGTGAATGTACGTTAAATGAATAAGTAAACAAAGTCTGAAAGCTTTCCGGGAGATCTTGGTTTCTGTAAATAAACTTGTGAATGTATAAACATATGAGATAGATATTCAATTTGTGAATTGGAAATATATAAAAATTAATAAAAAGTGGTGCTGACGGAGCATATCTGTTTGAATGTGAGATGAATCTTAAAAATCGCTTCTGAATAATACATAATTTTTTGAGATGGTTGGGATATGATGCTGCCCAGACCAGATTACAGTAGTTCAGGAAAGGAAACAAAAAACTATAATATAAAGTTAAATGGGCAGAAGGATGAATTAAAGGACAAACTTTCCTTAATATGCCCATCATCTTTGTGGACCTTTTGCAAACCAGGTCTATGTGATTTGACCAATTAAGTCTTTCGTCAACTAGAATTCCCAAAAATTTAGTAGCCTTTACTTGTATAATTTCAGATCCGTTAATAAGTACTTTTGCTTGTTCTTTGGGGTAAGACTTGTTTATGTTGCAAAAGATCACAAAGTTACATTTCTTCACATTAAGTGTTAATTTATTAATTTGAAACCATTTGGCAATAGAGCATAATTCATCATTCACACAGTCAATCAAATAATTAAAATCAATATGAGTTGCTATGAGATTAGTGTCATCAGCAAATAATACAGGAAAAAGATGTTTGCAAGACATGGCTAAATCGTTTATATAGATCAAAAATAATAAAGGGCCCAGTATTGAGCCCTGTGGCACCCCATGTATAATTCTGGACTTGGTAGAAGAATAGCCATTAAGCGACACATACTGTTCTCTGTTAGTTAAGTAATTCTTAAACCAGTTCAGGGCAATATCCTCCACTCCATATCTATTTAATTTGCTTATCAGAATACTGTGGTTAACCGTATCGAACGCTTTACTTAAATCCAAAAATATCCCAATGGCAAACTCACCATTGTCCATAGCTGTTGAAATTATATTAGTTATCTGGAGTAATGCATGCTCTGTTGAATGTTTTTTACGAAATCCATACTGGTGAGCATATAGGATCCTATTATCAGTTAAGTGCTTGGATATTCTTGCATAAACTAATTTCTCCAATAATTTAGAGATGCAAGGCAGGATTGATATAGGTCTATAGTTCCCGAAATCATCAGTAGCACCTGTTTTGAAAATAGGGATAACTTTAGCAATTTTAAGATGGAAGGGAATAATTCCAGATTGGAGTGATAAAGAAAGAATATGGGTTAGCGGTTGAATTAAATGATCAGTGGTTTCTTTTAACAAAATGCTCTTTATGCCATCATGACCTGGGGCTGAATTCTTTAAATCCATGATGATATTATGGACCTCCTGTGTAGTTGGAGGTACAAAGGTATTGAGAGGAGGATATTGCCCCTTAATCAAGTTACAAGGGTTCTCATTTGTACCCAAGATACTTGATGCCAGATCACAGCCAACATTAACAAAAAAATTATTAAAGCCATCAGCTATTTCGTTAGGGTTTGAGAGAATTCTCTCTTTCCCACGCATCTCTACAGGTGCAGTTACTTCTGATTTCTTGTGATTCAACAAATGATTAATGAGGTTCCAGGTTGACTTGATATCGTTTGAAGCTTGAGTGAATTTTACTGCATAATAATTTTTTTTTGCTTTCCTTATATCAGCTATAAATTTGTTTTTATATTTCTTATACATTTCTATGCTAGAAGGGGTGGAGTTCGTAATAGCTTTCCTATAGAGTTTATTTTTTTTACGGGAGCGTTTCTTCAGATCTTCAGTAATCCAAGGTCTCCCTTTAGAATAATTAGTTTTAGATTTAGGGCTGGTCAAGGGAAAAGATGATTCTAGAGCAGAATTAATAAGTACTATGAATAGGTGGTATGCTGCAACAACATCATTTAGCCCAAGAACCTCATCCCAGGAGACATACCTGATGGCTGTTTTGAAAGATTCCAGATTATTTCTAGTGAATTTACGAAATTTAAATTGGCCACAATCAAATTGGTGGAATCAATACCTTTAGAGTTAGGAGGATCAATAGCATGAACAATCTGGAATACAGGAAGATGATCTGAAATATCACACATCAATAAACCCGAAGTGATTTCATAATCAAGAGAATTAAAAAGAATGTTGTCGATTAAAGATTCTGATGATCTAGTAATACGAGATGGCTTGGTAATTAAAGGATAGAAATTTACAGAGTAAAGTGTGTTCAGAAAGACTGTCGTGGATACCAGATCATCTCTGAGCAAGTTAATATTGAAATCACCCAATAATGCACATAATTTATTTTCCTTGTTAATGATTTCTAAAGTAGAATACAATGCGTCATTAAACGTATTTATATCTGAATCAGGTGGTCTATAAATACAGCCGACTATAATGCTTTTTTTACCTAATGCAATGTCAATAAATACAGTTTCCACAAGTGTCGTATCAAACTCAACACTCAAATCCTTTCTTGTGATGAAATTATAAGCATTAGAGACGTACAAAGAAACTCCTCCTCCTGTTCTGTTGTTTCTGCAGGAGTGAGTGGAATTATAGTTCAACAAAGGATAAAGACTGATAATATCATCGTTTAACCATGTTTCAGAAAAAGCTAAAACAGAAAATGAGTGTAACAATGTTGATAAATATACTTTCAAACAATCATAGTTTTTAGACAGACTGCGGATATTCAAATGAAGAGTAGAAAATAAATATTTGTCCCCCTCATGAAACATACTATTGAGCTGTAATTCGGTGAAATAATCACACGACAGTTTGGCAGTATTTGAGGCATTATAAATCATATCAGGATTAAAAAAAGTCTCATAAATTCCATCATTGTCCGTATTAAGCTCAAATGGGTTGAATGCATGAGAGAATGTTGCGGCGTTTAAAGGAGTTAAGTCAGTAGAGGATTAGTATTAGGATATGTAGGGTTAGTATGTGGGGTTAGTATGTAAGGTTAGTATGTAGGGTTAGTATGTATGGTAGGGTTAGTATGTATGGTAGGGTTAGTATGTAGGGTTAGTATGTAGGGTTAGTATGTATGGTTAGTATGTATGGTTAGTATGTAGGGTTAGTATGTATGGTAGGGTTAGTATGTAGGGTTAGTATGTAGGGTTAGTATGTATGGTTAGTATGTATGGTAGGGTTAGTATGTAGGGTTAGTATGTAGGGTTAGTATGTAGGGTTAGTATGTATGGTTAGTATGTATGGTTAGTATGTATGGTTAGTATGTAGGGTTAGTATGTAGGGTTAGTATGTATGGTTAGTATGTATAGGGTTAGTATGTAGGGTTAGTATGTAGGGTTAGTATGGTTAGTATGTAGGGTTAGTATGTAGGGTTAGTATGTATGGTTAGTATGTAGGGTTAGTATGTAGGGTTAGTATGTATGGTTAGTATGCAGGGTTAGTATGTATGGTTAGTATGTATAGGGTTAGTATGTATGGTTAGTATGTAGGGTTAGTATGTATGGTTAGTATGTAGGGTTAGTATGTATGGTTAGTATGTAGGGTTAGTATGTATGGTTAGTATGTAGGGTTAGTATGTAGGGTTAGTATGTATGGTTAGTATGCAGGGTTAGTATGTAGGGTTAGTATGTAGGGTTAGTATGTAGGGTTAGTATGTAGGGTTAGTATGTATGGTTAGTATGTAGGGTTAGTATGTATGGTTAGTATGTATGGTTAGTATGCAGGGTTAGTATGTGAACACTTTGAGGCATGCAGACATCTGAGCCACTTTCTGAAACAGTGAATATCTCTTTACCTCAACGCATTCCTGGACAAGATGCAGCTGCTGGAGAAAGTGGAGAACTATCACATTAACACACACACACACACACACACACACACACACACACACACACACACACACAGACGCAGGGAGACACACACACACAAACACACACTTACAGAGTAACATACACAGACACACACACACACACACACATACAGAGTAACATACACAGACAGACAGACACACACACACACACACACACATACACAGACGTAGGGAGACAAACACACACACACACACACACACACACACACACACACACACACACACACACACACACACACAGAGTAACACAAACAGAGTAACACACACATACAGAGTAACATACACTCACACACAGGGAGACACACACACACAGTAACACACACAGACACAGTAACACACACACACAGACACATACACACACACACACACACACACACACACACACACACACACACACACACACACACACACATAAACTGTGTCAGCTGTCCGGTGTGGATGTAATTCTACCTCCAGCTCCACTGAACACTTTATTAATAGATCATCTGGGTCTGTCAGTCACGCTGCATTTAAAGTTACAGTGCGTAACTTTTCCATATAAATGAATGTCTGTTACATTCAAGCCATCACCAAACGAGTTGACACAAAGTTGATTAAGCCTATTATCAGCTCCACAAAACTCTCTCTGTATTTCTCAGTATGGCAGCGTTTACAAACTGGTGCCCCCTTCCCCCCCCCCCCCCTCCCTCTGACACTGGTGCAGGAGCTCAGAAAAATCCCCAAGAAGAGCCCAAGAAATGTTTCAGTTGTTGATTCTACTGCTAAGAAAAAAAACCTGGACGTACAGCAGAAGGTATAAAATCCATGTGCCATCACTGAAGGCTTTACCTCATGTAGATGGCGATGCACCGACAGACAGTGTTGTTGTAATTACTCAGAATTCCTCATGGGGGGGAGACAGTAGTTACGCACTATCGCTTTAAATAAAAATTCTTCCATCTTGAATGAAAAGAGACAATCAGACTTATGTAAGAGTTTTAAATGTTTTATTCTATATTCCAATCTCTTTTTAAAGTTTATTTCTTAATTTATATTTTTCTCAATATAACACAAGCGGTAACAAATAGTCAAAAGTATTTATTCTCATAATGCAATGTATGTACAGGTCAAATCTTCCTCTGGTTCAAACACATGCACGTCGTAGAAAAATATCATGTTGAAATGTTAACGTAAGACACCACAACTACCCCGCAAATGACTGAAAAAAAAAAAAAAAAAAAAAAAAAAAAAAAAAAAAATAATAATAAAAAAAAAAATAAAATAAAAAAAATAAAATAAAATAAAATAAAATAAAATAAAATAAAATAAAATAAAATAAAATAAAATAAAATAAAATAAAATAAAATAAAATAAAATAAAATAAAATAAAATAAAATAAAATAAAATAAAATAAAATAAAATAAAATAAAATAAAATTAGGCTACCAAAACACATTAAGAATTACAGCACATGTGCATAAGCAATAATAACAATAATATTTTTTTGGTTTTATCCTTCAAAAAATATGTTTGTCTTGCTGCCTAGATCCAAAGATAGTTTTTACAAATCGAGAAAAAGTGAATAAATCCAAATATTTTGTTGCATATTTCACATTGTAGTCGAGCAGTGATGGATGGGGATAATTAACGGGCTGCAGTGATGGATGGGGATAATTAACGGGCTGCTAGCAAGTCGGATATTTGCATTTTCACCTCAAAATGTCGGCAAACTTTTAACATATTGAAACATTTCTTCAATTTTTTTTAATCCCGGTAAAGAGTTTTTTACTGGGAGTTTTTTTCTCAGCCGAGCTAAGGGTGTAAGGGCAGAGGGATAGATAGATAGATAGATAGATAGATAGATAGATAGATAGATAGATTGATGGATAGATAGATAGATAGATAGATGGATAGATAGATAGATAGATAGATGGATAGATGAATAGATGGATAGATAGATAGATAGATAGATAGATAGATAGATAGATAGATAGATAGATAGATAGATAGATAGAAAGATAGATAGAAAGATAGATAGAAAGATAGATAGAAAGATAGATAGATAGATAGATAGATAGATAGATAGATAGATAGATAGATAGATAGATAGATAGATAGATAGATAGATAGATAGATAGATAGATAGATAGATAGATAGATAAGGGCAGGGTGTCATACTGTATGGAATGTAAAGCCCACTGAGGCAAATGTCTATTTGTGATATTGGGCTGTACAAATACAACTGATTTGATTTGAATTATCACATTAAATATTGATTACTACTTTAGATTACAGCTTAATCCAGTCCTTGTCTTTTCTTTAGCTACTGAGATAACGTTAGCTAACTTTAGAAATGAGCTCTCTTTTTGCTCTCAAAGTACAAAGTGATTTAAGTGATAAAAAATATTTACGCCATGTGCTTTTCAAGTGTAATTTTTTAGCTTTGTTTTAGTGCAACATCGCTAGCTAGCTTGGGCCATAGAATAACGTGGAAAGGGAGCTAACGCTAGGCTAGGCTAGGCTAGGCTACAATATTTATATATAGAAAATAATCTAATTAATTAACCAACACTCATCAAACAGTTGGTCTTATTTTTACAATATTAAATCAAGTGAAATTTATCCCTCAGAAAAGTCAAATATTAATTTTGTAATTTGGCTCAACTCACAAAATAAAAGCTAGGGCCTAGTACAGCTAAGTAAGAAAAAGCTGCTTTATTTTGAAGGGACAATTGGGCGTAGGACGGTTGATTTTAGGACATTTTAAAGGGGGATATATGCACTTAAAATAGTTACAATATGTATTTAAACAAAGTAAAATGTCAGTTTTGCGAATCTTCACTTCTTTGACTCTCCCTGAACTCAGTTGTGTTTTCATTTTAAGGTGAAATCTGCCCGACGCTGAAGTTTTAAACCTAAACCAAAACCAAAATAACATTCTGAACAACATGAACGTGACATTATACTTTGTCCACTGGTAAACGGATATTTAAAACAACACATTTGTCAACCCAGAAAGAGACTAAAATACTGCAGTGATACAACCTTGATTAGATTTCCATTCAGGAGCCTGCGATTGCTGCATCAATACGACTTAACATTTGCCAATTTAATCTACAGCTCTGGAAGAAATTAAGAGACCACTCCAAATGTTCAGTGTCTCTCGTTTTACTCTTTAGAGGCATATGTTTGAGTAGAATGAACATTTTGGTTTTAATCTACAAACTACTGACAACTCTTCTACCAAATCCCCCGAAAAAATATTATCATTAAAGAGCATTTCCATGAAGTAATGTAGAGATGAAGATTGAAGAAAAATCCAGACTGGTCTCTTAATGTTTTCCAGAGCTGTATATACAATATATCCGTATATCGTTACACCCCTAAAAAAATACCCGTGCACATGTGGACATCGTCTAAATTTAAATTTTTATCAGCAAGCAAGACAACGTATAATCTCCATCTCCGGCACTAAAGACTAACCCTGCGTTCCAATTCCCATACTTCCCTACTATTCAGTACGCCAGAAAAATATTTAGGATGTCCCAATACATGCAGGTCAATTGTAGTATGCTGAAAATACATAAATGCCTCACTAACTCCAATAGCATTTTGGAGTATTCGTCTTTATTCTTGACATTTCTCGACATAATGAAAAGAAAATCCATCTTTTCTAGATTTTTTTTCTCTCTCCTGTCTGTGGCCCTAAAACTCTTCTGTACTTTAGTATGTAGTGTAGTAAAAAGACTAAAACTCTTCTGTACTTTAGTATGTAGTGTAGTAAAAAGACTAAAACTCTTCTGTACTTTAGTATGTAGTGTAGTGAAAAGACTAAAACTCTTCTGTACTTTAGTATGTAGTGTAGTAAAAAGACTAAAACTCTTCTGTACTTTAGTATGTAGTGTAGTAAAAAGAAAAAATAAAGAGTATGTGATTTGGAACGCAGGGTGTACATTTTCTTTACAAATTGACATCAACATTTCTCAAGATGGCGATTCATATTTCATATTTCTGTACAGTAGAGAGGAAGGCAGTCAGGTAAAAAAAACATTATGTACAGAATAGAGTTGGGACGGAAGCTATGCACACTTTAAAGGTGTAGTCAGTGATTCTGGAGAACGCTTGTTGTCAAAATCACTTTTTGTCAAAATCAGTTAAAAAAAAATCCAGTGTTAATACCCAGCCTAGCCTCTGTAAACGAGCATGTTCCTAGCTATGGGAGGGACTCTTCTTACATATTAGTTTACAGAGCCTAGGCTGTGTATTTTTAACACTTTTTTTAGCTCACACACAGTACAGACAGGTAGCAGATCATGAGGAGATATTCACTGATTTTGACCAAAAAGTGATTTAGACAACAAGCGTTCTCCAGAATCACTGACTGCACCTTTAAGTCCATTTAACATGCTAAAGGGACGTCCCCAAATCAACATGGAAGCTGATGATCCATGCGTTCACACACACAGACACTGAACATGCTCAAACTAGCTACACCAAGAAAATACTAAACATTGACCAAGACATTGTGACAACGCCCCGGTCCAGAAATGGTACTACAGTATGCATCATAACGGGTTGGATTTATGATTTTAAAGCTGGGGTGGAGGATTTGGGGAGAAAATGGCAGTTGGGATAGAGATTCGAATCAAAACACCTCAACCGCTCCACTTGTTCTCTTTGGTCCCTCCCCTATGGTCCCTCCCTGACACGCTCTACACCAACAAAGTCGTGCCAAAGTGAATGGACAGTCCCAACAGCCAATAAGAACAGAGAATCGGAGCCTCGCTCTGATTGGTCAAAGTGTACAGCTCATGTTAACTTTGACCAATCAGAAATCACAGCTTTAACTCTTCTCATTGAGATACAAGGGCCATTTCATTGAAGTTGAACATTTCCGAGATTTCTTTTCTCAATTTTTGCATCATTGACTCGACATCATTGTAAAAGAGGGTCACACCTCAACTGATCTTTCGAGTAAAAATAAAGGTAAAATAATAAAAAAATAAAAAAATAAATAAATATGAAGAAAAATTATTGTAATTTTATTAGAAAAAAAAATGGTAATTTTATAGAATTTTTTTCGCGTAATTTCACAGATTTTCTTTTTTATGATACTGAGAGATTAAAGTTTCTTTTTTCGCTTTAACAACTTAAAAATCTCGTAAAATTATCAGGCCTATACTTCATTTTCGTAAAAAAAAAAATATCGAAAGTCACCGAATATTTTTCCCGCCAAACGTTGTACTGCGGGGTATGATGTCACTGTTAATATAATTTACATATAAACGAAACAGAGTAGGACCATTCTGAAACGGGGCCAAAGAGACGCACGGGTAAAATGCTAGCCTATAGCTACATGAAAGCTAACAACCTTCCAACAACTTATTCTTTTTACTTTGCATAATTTATTCATTTAATTTATCTATATTTTTTTTCTTTTTTATCATTCCTATTGCACTGTGGGTCAGAGATAAACGCCATTTCCATTCAGATGTCTGTCTCGCATAAATCAGAACTGACAATACAAAACTATGACTTTGACTTATTTGACAGCAGCAGTAAAATATAAAACTAGGAGCATTTCACTCTGGAAGACCGAAAGCTTAACTCTGTCAGCAGAGAAACAAGTTTGAGGACATGTTTTCTATTATGGCTTAAGCTGAGCTCACATTTCAATACAACTACATCATTATGTGTGTGTGTGTGTGTGTGTGTGTGTGTGTGTGTGTGTGTGTGTGTGTGTGTGTGTGTGTGTGTGTGTGTGTGTGTGAGTGTGTGTGTGTGTGTGTGTGTGTGTGAGTGTGTGTGTGTGCGTGTGTGTGTGTGTGTGTGTGTGTGTGTGTGTGCATGTGTTTGTATATTGTATGTAATGTTGGGTATGGACACACTCTGCTGCTTCTCCACATTTTAAATTCCAAACGGAAGAATAAAGTTATTTGAATTGAAAATGAATTGAATTATATTGTATTATGCCACGGATATGAAAAGTCTTCAGCAAAACCATGATCTGAGTTAGCTCCTAGCTTCTAGGTCTTGTGCTGCATTCATTCGTTGTTGGAAGTAATATATTAGAAGTATGGCATTGTACAATGTGATGATTGCAGAATTTAACGATGCTACGAAGAACTTTAAGTTTGTTTTAATTCTAGCTGGAAAAGAGCGATAGTGTTTTTACCACGGCAGCTGTTGTTCCTGGGTGAGCGTATACCCATGACAAAAACTATATAAAAATAGCATTATTTAGCACCGATGGTCTCGTTGGCTGTTACATGTTTTTTATGATCATCGGAAGAAAAATGAGACTGTTTCAGAAATATTTAAAAGTTCCTCGTAGCACGTTTAAATAAAGCTTTAAAAAAAAATAAATAAAAAGAGTTGTTGGAAGATTGCTTGAGCTAAGCTAGCCGTTTCTACCTGCTAGCGTCTTCGTGCTAAGCTAAACTAAGCTAAACTAAACACACACGCGCACACACACACACACACACACACACACACACACACACACACACACACACACACACACACACACACACACACACACACACACACACACACACACACACACACACACACACACACACACACACACACACACACACTATGGTTAACAGTGTAGCTCCCAAGATGAGACACAAATACATTTAATTTAAACTGCATTCAAAATAAGGAAGTCTACGTCAGTTTGCATCTGCTTTCTTTGAGTTTTGAGACATCACATTTGAAGACAGAAAGATTTTGGAAATACAGTATTTGTGACAGTTTTTATAATGTTTTTTTTAAAATGACAGAGATAAGTCGTCAGCCGTAGTGCTTCCATCTTCACTTTGCTGAAAGAAAGGCTCAGTCCTCTTCACAGCAGACCCGGGTTAGAATCCAGCCCGGGTCGTTCTCTGCATGTCATTCCCCTCTCTATCTGTCTGTCTGTCTGTCTGTCTGTCTGTCTGTCTGTCTGTCCTCTTCACAGCAGACCCGGGTTAGAATCCAGCCCGGGTCGTTCTCTGCATGTCATTCCCCTCTCTGACACATTTCATCTCTGTCTCTCTGCATTGTCTGATAAAGCAGGAAAATGCCCCAAAAAAAAAATCTAAAAAGAAAAAAAATTATTTTGTTTACAATCTGCGTAGGAGTTCCAGTTTGTAGACAATGTTGTTTTTCCTCCATGAAATGGTCTGAAATGTCCAAACAGAATTGTCTCTTCAGTGATGGCTTTTGGCTTTTTGTCGCTGCCATTGCAAATAAAGTTTATTTGACGTGCTTGAATAAATGAAAATAAAATAGAAAAATAAATGAAAAAATCATGGAATTGAAATCCTAACTCCAGAGTGTTGCGGTTACGGGGTTGTCGATTGACCCTCGCCACTGTCTCATGCTGTGTGTGTGTGTGTGTGTGTGTGTGTGTGTCTGTGTGTGTGTGTGTGTGTGTGTGTGTGTGTGCGTGTGTGTGTGTGTGTGTGTGTGTGTGCGTGTGTGTGTGTGTATGTGTGTGTGTGTGTGTATGTGCTATCTATCTATTATATACAGTGTATGGTTGGATGAATAGTGCGTTTACTCTTGCATCAGATTTCTTGCATCAGAAGTCGTA
>NW_027648324.1:25000-26198 GCF_949987685.1 Ammodytes marinus
ACCGCCCTGGTCCAATACCTTCTCATCCACAAACTCATGGTTCTGAAACACAGCGGAAAAGAGTGTATAGTTAAATGTGTGTGTGTGTGTGTGTGAGTGTGTGTGTGTGTGTGTGTGTGTGTGTGTGTGTGTGTGTGTGTATGTGGTTCTGAAACACAAAGGCAGGAGGTTAGGGGAATGCATTATGTTCTTTTTATATATATGTGCAATTGGGCCTTTAAAGCTGCTCTGAGGAACTTTCAGTGTGTGTTCATTCTAGCGCCCCCCTTTGGACTAAAGCAGTAGTGTTTTTACCACGCCAGCTGTTGTTCCTGGGTGAGCGTATATACCCATGACAAAGGCATTAAGAAAAACTATATAAAAATAGCATTCTTTGCACTGATGGTCTCGTTTGCTGTTACATGTAATTTATGATCATCAGAGGAAAAATTAGGTTGTTTCAGAAATGTGTGTGTGTGTCTCAGTGTGTGAGTGTGTGTCACTTTCGTGTGTGTGTGTGTGAGTGTGAGTGAGAGTGTGTGTGCGTGTTTATGTCTGTCTGTGTGTGTGTGTGTGTGTGTGTCATCTCACCGTAGTTTTCTCCAGACAGTGCAGAAGGTGGTTGTGGTGAATGTCAAAGTTTGGGTTTGCCTTACACACCAGCGCCTGACCCGCCTCTTTGGAAGCCTGTAACACACACACACACACACACACACACACACACACACACACACACACACACACACACACACACACACACACACACACACACGGTATCAGATTTATAACCAAGAAGTATTGTTACAACTAAGAAATACTCCACCAAACACAAAATGCACACTTTATGCTAAGTTTAATACATACATTAAAGCTGCAGTGTGTAGAATTTTGGGTTTTATTTCCTAGCAGATTTTCTAGAAAGTAATTATAATATAGTACATTTAATTTAGTGCACAATAGCTGAACATTTTTTTTTTGATTATTATTTTTTCCCTTAGAAAGGGTCTCATATATGTCCATATTTCTGCGTATTTTGGACCAAGGCCTAGTGCCGCCATCTTGAAAGTGTCATAGTTGGAATGTCATCAGGTGCATTGTTTAAAATTTAGAATTGTTCTTGTCCTTGAAGGCCACTGTAGCTTCTGTTATTATTCTAAAGGGGTGGGGTTACCCAGGGAGCGTTGCATTCTAGAACTTTGTAGAACTTTCTTGATGATGT
>NW_027648323.1:12500-25000 GCF_949987685.1 Ammodytes marinus
TGTTTGTCTGTTCCAAATGTAGGGACAAGTTTCAAGTTTTCAACATTAACTGTATATGGGAGTGGGCACATCTGCTTGCTTTATACAAGGTTTGACCTGTAAATGTGCTCAACTATTAAAGCTGGGCTATTTTTTCTAAGAAAATAGTACAATTTATTCAGCAAATATTTTTAAATATGTAAAACTCCCCAAACTGCTGCTGCAGTGGAATCAAACTTTTTGTTTTTACAGAACAAGCGGCAAAACTGGACAAACAGGAGGATCAGCTGCAAGGTGCGTGGAAATCATCACGTCTGTCTCTCTGTCTCTCTGTCTCTCTCTCTCTCTGTCTGTCTCTCTGTCTCTTTCTCTCTCTCACTTTATCTGTGTTGTTTTATTTCAGAACAAGCAGTGAATCAGCAGACTGAGGTTGATGAGCTGAAGAAACAGCTGCAAGGTTTGTGGATTAATCACATCTCCTCTAACAAAAACATGTTCAAACAATTTTAACCAAAATATATTTTCATTACTAAAAAAATCTTGATAAAGTGACAGCAGGTCACTGTGGTCATCCAAGCAACTTCTTTTAAAGTCCCACGGTCGAGGTACAAACTTTGGGGTGATCACACTTTAACAGTTGTTGCCCGAGACTATGGAACATGTCTCCCCCTGACATTAACTCCATCACAGACGCAGCCCAGTTTAAATCTAACCTGACAACTTTTAGAAAGACTTTTAATACACAGTAGCACTGTGACATTTTCCTCCTGCTGTTGTGTAAACTTTTCTGACTTTACTGTATGTTACATTTGATTGTTTCCTTGATGTAAAGCAGTTTGGACCTGCTGGTTGCTGTGAAGGGCTTTATAAATAAATGTTGATTGATGGATAGACGATAAACTACAGAGAATGATGATGCCAGGGTTGTGTTCACAGACAGCTGAATTCTCTCTCTCTCTCTCTCTCTCTCTCTCTCAAACTTTATCTGCTTTTTTTTCAGAACAAGCAGCAAAACTGGAGGATCAGCAGACTGAGGCTGAGACGCTGAAGAAACAGCTGCAAGGTTTGTGGATTAATCACATCTCCTCTAACAAAAACCTGTTCAAACATTTTCAACTGGAATATATTTTCATTACTAAAAAAATAGTAGAGCTACCGCAAGGTTTTCCTGACTCGGGGAATCAGCGACACTCAATGGCAACACCATGAAATAAAGCTCAGTCATCAGAAAAACACACACATATTACTGTGAAATGCTTGGGACTCGTATATTAAATCAACATGTAAAAGCGTACCTATAGTTGTGAATATGGGCTACTGTGGTCTATGATATGCAGTTATGATGTAGGTTGAATTACCTATCAAGTAGGTCTTAACATGTTTAGGTTATATCTTTTAATTGAATCTTATAGCGCTACTCTATAATAATATACGTCGGGAGGTGTTTCCGTGTGTGGCCAGCGGGAGAGCAAATAGTCTATATTTTAGGCAGTGTTTTCAAAATAGTTTTGACCTGTAAAGGCCAAAATTATTCATTTAAACAGTATATTTCGTTAGATAAAATCATGTAGTGAATTTAGCATATTATTAGGGGAGAATGGGGGAATGTGAGCCATCGGGTAATGTGAGACACCCCCTGTATCTAGGCAATGGAACACATTTTTGGTCATGTGAGATATATGTTTTCAAGCCCCTCTCATTTCCCCATGGCCCTGAAAGAGAGGACCTCATGGTGCTGTTGTCAGTATGTTTTTTTTCACAAAAAATAATTTTTTGCATGTAAAAGTAAATTTTCTTGTTAGCAACTTAGTCGATTGTTGTGCCAAAGCAAATTGATTCAGGTAGAAAAACTTCTATCATACGTGTTGATGATCTACCAACATATGAAACCATGTGATGATGATAACTGAAGATTAGCCTGATTAGCTGAGAGAGGTAGTTTTTTTCTCAAATTGTGGCAGTGGGGTAAAGTGAGACAAATGCTGTGGGGTAAAGTGAGACAGTGTATGCCCTCTTTTAATGAATCCATTATATTTGAGGTAGCAAGGAGACTAGTTTGAATAAGACAAAAGACAATGTGGGCTGGAAGTGGGGGTTGATGGTTGAAGGGGTGTCAGCAAGGGCGCATAAGATAAGATAAGATAAGATAAGATAATCCTTTATTAGTCCCTCAGTGGGGAAATTGCGGGAATACAGCAGCCTTGCATACAATAGAGACACATAGTAAAAAAGTAATATAAATAAATACAATAAACAGTAGTAAAATAGTAGTAAAACAGCAAGAAGATTTCCAATTAAATATACAGACGGAATAAGAGTATATATACATATAAAGTACTTCAACGTATTTATATTGCACCAGCCGAGTACAATTAAAGTGTCCACAGTGAGTAAAGTGACGAAGTGATCATGGTTTACTGCTCAGTGTGTTGTGCAGCCTGACAGCAGCAGGGAGAAAGGACTTCCGGTACCTCTCCCTCAGACACCGGGGATGAATCAGCCGGTGACTGAAGGAGCTGTGCAGCGCTGCCAGAGTGTCCTGCATTGGGTGGGAGGCGTGGCTTAACATGGACGAGATCTTAGTCATCATCCTCCTGTCCCCCACCACCTCCACGGTATCCAGAGAACGTCCCAGCACGCTGCTTCAGGAGTGCTCCCTGCACCCCAAAAGACCTCAGTCTCCTCAGCAGAAAGAGTCTGCTCTGACCCTTTTTATATAGTGCGTGTATGTGGTCGGACCAGTCCAGTTTGTTGTTCAAGTGAACACCCAGGTACTTATAAGATTTGACGATCTCAATGTCCAGTCCCTGGATGCTCACCGGTACCGGAGGAGGGCGTTTACCCCGGCGGAAGTCCACCACCAGCTCCTTGGTTTTACTGGAGTTTATCTGGAGGCGGTTTCGCTGGCACCATCCTAAAAAGTCCTGGTTCAGCTCTCTGTATTCCCCGTCGTCATCGGCGGAAATGAGGCCGACGATTGCAGAGTCGTCAGAGAACTTTTGCAGGTGGCAGTTAGCAGAGTTGTGGTTGAAGTCCGATGTGTATATGGAGAAGAGGAATGGAGCCAGAACGGTTCCTTGTGGGGCTCCCGTGCTGCAGGACACCCGGTCTGACTCACACTCCCGAATCCGCACATACTGTGGACGGTTGGTATGTGCGGATTCGGGAGTGATCTTCATCCTCAGCTCCCTCTGCACAGTCCTCAGCTCCACTTTGTTGCCAGATCTAAAAGCCCTCTTTTTCTCCTTGAGGAGGGCCTTTATCTCTGGAGAAATCCAGGGTTTGCCGTTTGAGAAGCACCGCACAGTCCTGGTGGGTACGGTGTTCTCCACACAGAAGTTAATATAGTCCGTGATGCAGTCGGTGAGACCGTCGATGTCTTCCCCATGGGCATCACTGAATACTTCCCACACAGTTGTTTCGAAACAGTCCTTCAGAGCCTCCTCGGCACCATCGGTCCATCGTCTAACTGTGCGGGTCACAGCTGGCTGCTTCTGTGCAAGAGTGGTGTACACAGGCAGGAGGTGCACCAGGTTGTGGTCAGATCGGCCCAGGGGAGGGAGTGGTGTTGATGAATATGCCTCCTTGGTGTTGGCATAAAGAAGATCCAGTGTCTTATTGTCTCTGGTGTGGCATTTGACATACTGGGTGAATGTGGGCAGAGTGGAGGACGGAGGGGCATGATTAAAGTCCCCAGAGAGAAGGAGGAGAGCATTGGGGTGTTGTGTCAGCAGCCTGCTTGTCGCCGAGTGGATGACGTCACAGGCCGCTTCAGCGTCAGCAGAGGGGGGGATATACGCAGCCACCATGATAACATGCGAGAATTCCCTTGGCAGATAGTGTGGCCTCATGCTAACAGCTGACAGCTCAATGTCCTTAGTGCAGGTCTGCTCCTTAATAGTGATGTGCCCAGAGTTACACCATCTATCGTTCATAAACACTACCAGTCCTCCTCCCTTCCTCTTACCGCTCTCCGTTGTCCTATCCGCTCGTATGATGTGGAACCCGTCCAGCGCAGCATGCGAGTCCGGAGTTAGCTCAGTTAGCCAAGTCTCCGTGAACACCAAGAGGCTACACTCCCGGTAATCCCTCTGATGGCGAGTCAGCGCCGCTAGCTCGTCCATCTTGTTAGGGAGAGACCTCACGTTTCCCATGATGATGGAGGGTAGGACGGGTTTGTAGCGTCTTTTCCTGGCGCGACGTTCCGCCCCCGCACGGCTTCCCCGTTTCTTCCTCCTCAGCTCGCGGGGAACATCGGGTCTCTCCTCGGGTAGTAGCACCGCCGTGTCCCGGAATGCTAACAGCTGGTCCCTTGAGTAAACAACTGTACCATGGCTGCGCGCTGTGTCCCCAGACACGGAGGTGAAAATTGAAATTAACAACAGGTAGACCACGACAAACTCGACGTGTCTAGCTGCCATACTGCACCGATTAAGGAAAGCGACAAGAAGTAAACAAAAATAACATTATATTGGAAAAAAGCTCAGTAGTAAGCAAGAGCTGCTGTAAAGGGCAGCCACTCGTGCGGCGCCGGAAGCTAGCTAAAGATAGCTGGACAAGAGCTTAGAGGGGAGCAAATGTAAAAAGTGTCTCACATTACCCCGTTCTCCCCTACATACATCTTTTTCCCTTAACAATTTACTCTGGAAGTTTAAACTATAATCTGACGTTGTTGGAAATGTGTGGATCTCACGGGACGGAAACAATGCTCTGGAATAGACTACAGGCTAATGCATTATTTCACTTCTCACAACACATTTGATATAGGCCTACATATAGTCCTACAGGTTCGCTAATACGTGATATTTCATACAGTACAATGTTGGGCGAAACTGCTTTACAAAGACTGTAATGACTGTGCCAAGCATGATATGTGATAAGCGTGTGTGTTTGTGTTTGTGTCTTAGTGTGTGCCAGTTACAGCCAGTGTTGGGAGTAACGCGTTACAGGAAGTAATGCATTACTGTAATGCATTACGTTTTGCTGTAACGCGGTAATGTAAGGCATTACAGCAAAAAAAATGGTAATGTGTAACTCGGTACATAGCTCAGTAACGCGCGTTACAATGCATTTTAAACCCAAAATTGACTGGTTTGTTGTTTTTATACAAATTGGCCAACACCGCGAGTTTCGCAGAGGAGAAAAAAACCCACGCTAATGTTACTGCTAGAGGAGAAGAAAACTCGATTTGCTGCTACAATTGATTTCAAAGATGCGCTAGCCTACTGGCTTCCGTCTCACTGCCCAAGTTATTGAAAACGTTTGTGGTGTTTGGAGACTCTGACGTGAAAGCACGTTTCACTCTGCAGTTACTGTGCTCATTGCTCAACGAGCAGCGGGTGCTGCCGCGAGCCCCTCCCCGACCAAAAGCACTGACAGGCGGTCAGTCTCGGAGCAGCCCCTCGGAGCGAGTCCCTGCCTGCTGTCAGAGCAGAGAGGAGACACACCTCCGCGTCCAGCTGCAAATGAGTCGCGCTGTTGTTAGGTGCGAAATCGGAGATAGTGTGCCACTAAACTATTTATGCTGAAGCGGTATTGCTGGATTTAGGAGTTATTTAGAGATATGGCAAGCAAAAAGTTGACGAGTAGGGAGTTGGTGTTCACTCTTTCTACGGCCCCGGTCACGGTGCGTCCATGGGCAGCTTGGTGCAGCTATATATATATATATATATATATATATATATATATATATATATATATATATATATATATATATATATATATATATTAATATTATCATATTATAATGATAACAATGATGATAATGATTATAATAATGAAGAATAGAAGAAAAAAGGAAATAAAAATGGTGGTGGGTAAAAAAAAAACATAAACGCCTACTGTTTATATGAGTTTTGTGGTGTAGTTCTAGTTCTAGTTTACAACTGTTGGCTTACAACAAAGTGGACATCAACTCTCTTTCAAAATATCAGGTATTTCATGGAAATTACATAATACAACATGGCCGCCACCATATGACGTCATAATATGCTAATTAGATGGGAAAATGTAATCCCCAGATAAACTTTAGGTCATTCTCAATATTTGTCTCATTTACACTTTGTCTCTATCTCAAACCACTTTCAATCCAGAGCCTTCTGAAATTTAAGTGTCAAAATCTAGTATTTTTTTAAATAAAACCCGGCGCCTAAAGGGTTTGCTTTGATGCAAATTATGAAATCTTAACATAACGGCGGCAGTGATGGTGCGTAAAGGACAGCGCAGTTGGCAAGCTCTCCTCAGCACTAAAAGTGCTGCAGCAAAAAAGCCACAGTAAGAGTTGATCGCTTTGTCGATTCCTGCCTCTGACACACACGTCGACTCCCAACATAATGAGTGGAGGCTTTGAATTCCATGCTGGGGGTGTTGAGCTCTTTGGCGATTTCCCGTGCCTTTTTATATATAGTCTCACCACGTTCTCTCTCCCAGCGCAAAAACGCACGTCCCAGCTGCTTCAGAGCGCACAACCAGTGTTCCACCTGAAAAAAAAGAAAAGAAACAAGGTGGACACAGACCCTTAAGCTGAATGATCGCTCTGGTAACGGGCATTCCCTTACTGGACGCCGAATATTAGACCCCACGTATAAGACGACCCAACTTTTTACGACCTATTTGTAGTGGAAACCCCCAGTCTTATATTAAAAACATCACCGCTGCATGTAACACTTTTACATTGGTGAAGTTTGTATTTATCAATGTAGCGAGTTGCGAGACAAGTGCAGGCTGAGCTTTTTTTTCAGCACCCCCTGTTGAGAATATGTTCCCGCGGCTATGTGCGCGTCTGTTTTATGTTGGCGAGCCTGAGTAAGTAGCCTATATTATAGAGAAGTTTCACATCAGGCCAGCCTATTATGTTTTATTATATTTAGGCTACTATTGTTATTATAAAATGTCACGCAAGAGAGACGATAAACAAACATAATGGTCTGTTATCATTTAGATTAGATGGCACGATGATAAGGCAGATTCTTTGGAACAACTAAAAAAGGCAAAAGTTGATGATGATGTGAACAACTTGTTTGTGCTTTTAAGTCGCCAGAACGCAATAAACAAATCTTTGAGGCTCAATTTACTTTTCAATCCACAGTAGCAGGCTCTAGCTCTATTGATATTAATATAGGCTAAATAAATACCTAAAGATACAGTATTTCTATTATAAAATGTATTGCACCATGAGCCATAAATGTGACCATTATATTATATAGCATAGGCCTACTTGTGTTAGCCTTAAGCCTAGCTCAGTCATTATGCCATACCATGTCACCTCCTGCTGTGTAATGAGCTGCATTGAACACAAGAAGATCTATTGAGAACACCAAATCCATATTTCCTGTTATTTTGGTGAAAGTAATGCAAAAGTAATGTAAAAGTAGTGTAATGCCTTACAATTCAAAGACAGTAATATTGTAATGTAACTAATTACTTTGAAATGCCAGTAATAAGTAATAAATACCGCATTACGCTTTTGAAGTAACTTGCCCAACACTGGTTACAGCGACGCATGGCGCGGGCTTTCTTCCTTTCCAGTTGCTTTCTTTGCGGCCGGTTGCCTCCCTTTTCTCCTCATGTCAGTCAAAAGGCCGGGGTTATTAAGAGCGTCACCATATTCAGCAGCTATTCAGCATTCGCCATGTATGGTAGATTGTGGGATGAAACTGGGAGGTGAAGTGGGAGGACACAGGGCGGAGATCGTCCGCGCACAATTCACCGCAGGTGGGTATTTATAAAGGGAAGATTGCGTGCGACTGTGCACCGCACAGTTTTATAAATCCCTTTTTTTGCACATATATAATAATAGCACATTATTGGTTTTGTGCGGACGCAATGTTTTAGGATGGATTCTACGCACACCTTTATAAATGAGGCCCCTGGTCCTGAGTACAGATGCTCCTTCCCTACGTCACTGTGCACGTTTGGGATTTGGAGCATAAGCTACTTGTAGGCTGAACGATTGTTTTTGAACATTTTCATCCGGACAAATTTGCAGCAAATATTCCACTTCCAACTCAGACGAACGAGAATCCCTTTGCAATTGTTTTTAAATGTATGTTACGCTTGGACGTAATGGGTCGCGGTGGACAGTCTTATATAAATTGTAGGGCAGACTATTAAAATAACAGTGAGAAAGAAAATCAAGCAAAATGTAAACGCTTTAGGAGCCCTTCAGCCTTCAGTCTTCTAAACAATTACCAAGCCGTTAATGTACACGCTGTTCTAATGTGCAGCGCGCTGTTTATTATTAATATAACGGCCCGTCATCAGACACATGTAACAATGATTTTTGCACATCGATCGCTCCATCAAGTTATCCAAGTCAGTGCTTTTTGTACGGGCAGAGAGCGTTATTTTAAGTCTGTCTTTATAAAGTTTCTTGTTAAACCTTAGTGTAGGCTACTGTTTCCTTATCACCGGACCGTCAAGTCCCGCTGTGTGTTGTTTTGGTCTTCGTCTCCACCGCCGTGCGTGAAGGCAGCATTATAACAGCTGAGGAAAGGAAAAAGGCAGAGGTCAAGAAAACATTTGTGCTTTGCTTTATGCTGCTCTCACCTTTTTATCTCTCTCCCTTTTTATTTTTTTTTTTCACACACACACACACACACACACACACACACACACACACACACACACACACACTTTAACATCTATCTATCTATCTATCTATCTATCTATCTATCTATCTATCTATCTATCTATCTATCTATCTATCTATCTATCTATCTATCTATCTATCTATCTATCTATCTATCTATCTATCTATCTATCTATCTATCTATCTATCTATCTATCTATCTATCTATCTATCTATCTATCTATCTATCTATCTATCCACTCAACTGACAAATAGACAGATAGACAGGCACAGATGTTACACACAACTGATGCTGATTGCATGACTAGACCTTTACATTTTCACACATTTTCTAGTTTTCTCTTGTTTACATATTGTGTATTTTATAACTCAGTGTTGTTGCTGTGAACAGCTGATGAGAGAGTGATGTCAGAGGATTCTAAAGGATGACATCATGAGCGAGGCCTCCCAATGGCCCTGCCTTAATCTGCTCCCTCTCTCTCTCTTCCCCCTCCCTCTCTCTCCCTTTCTCTCTCTCACTGCTGGTTGCTGTAAAGCGCTTCATAAATAAATGTTCATCAACACAATCTGTGTTGTTTTATTCCAGAACAAGCAGTGAATCAGCAGACTGAGGTTGATGAGCTGAAGAAACAGCTGCAAGGTTTGTGGATTAATCACATCTCTTCCTCTAACAAAAACATGTTCAAACTATTTTAACCAAAATATATTTTCATTACTAAAAAAATCTTGATAAAGTGACAGCAGGTCACTGTGGTCATCCAAGCAGCTTCTTTTAAAGTCCCACGGTCGAGGTTCAAACTTTGGGGTGATCACACTTTAACAGCTGCTGCCCGAGACTATGGAACATGTCACCCCCTGACATTAACACCATCACAGACACAGCCCAGTTTAAATCTAACCTGAAAACATATTTATTTAGAAAGACTTTTAATACACAGTAGCACTGGGACATTTTCCTCCTGCTGATGTGTAAGCTTTTCTCTTTTTACTGTATGTTACATTTGATTGTTTCCTTGATGTAAAGCAGTTTGGACCTGCTGGTTGCTGTGAAGGGCTTTATAAATAAATGTTGATTGATGGATAGACGATGAACAGCTGAATATATTTCTCTCTCTCTCAGGTAAACAGGTGGCTTTCTCTGCCTCTCTGGTGGCTTCTGGCAGTCAAACCTTTGGACCCTTTAACCAACACACTCCTCTGGTCTACAAACACGTCGCCACCAACATTGGAAACGCCTACAGCCCAGTCACAGGTACCTGAACTAGACATTTCAGTTTTGGCAAATCCATAATTCAATTTCAAGCAATGGTTAACTTTGAGATGTGTGTCTTTTTAGCCTCCATTACATTATTTCTCCTATACAACCATATTATTAACAGCCATTATTTCAACATTAGTTTTTTCAATACCCTGAAACAAAAATCTCAACTTCTAAAGCACTTACATGAACCAAACTTTCCATAATCATTCTTAGCACTATTCTGAAGGTTATTACAGAAGGATTTGTTCATATGTTGTTCACTGTCTGATTTATGAGACATTTTCTTCTTACAAACGTGCTGAAAAAGCATTTTTTAGGAGCTGTATCTATTATTTTTATGATTTATAAAATGAAAAAGTCTGTATCCAAAATCTGTTCTGTAAAAACTTGAAAAAAATTATAGATTTTAACTCTGGCTTCATCCAACATCTAGATTTTGGGTTTTAAAAAGAGATGCAAATTTACGAAATAATTGATTTGATTTTTGCAAATATGCAAATTATTTCAAGGTTCTATTTTACAAGGTTTCATGGTAATATCTACACATTTAATTGTTTACCTTATTCACCTGCAGTGTCTTGCTTTAAAATGAAAAAAAAAAACGTTCCACAGGTGCCTTCACTGCGCCGCTGAGAGGAGCCTATCACTTTGAGTGGCACGTCTTTGGACAAGGAGGTTATAATGCTGCTGGGTTGGTGAAGAACTCAGAGCACATCTTCATCACACAGGAGACCCAGTCCAATGGATCGTCTGCTTCTAACGGCGTCTCTCTGCTCCTGGAGGCTGGAGATGTCGTGTTTGTGCGTCTGTGGCCTAGCGCAACAGTGTGGGACAGTACCAATCACCACAACACCTTCAGTGGGCATATGCTTTTCACTATGTAACACACAAACATCTTCATCTACATGATGTTAATGCAGGGTTTGCTTTTCTTTAATATATTTTGCATTTAAAATATTATAATCTTAATCTGAATCACTGCAGCAAAGTATCTTAACTTCTCAGTTTCCTTCATATAAAAGCATACAAGTCATAAATGTTCAAATCTGCAACTGAATGAAGACAACTTTCATGTAATTTGTCTGATTCCTTTGTCATTAAAAATCACTGCAAAGCATCTCTGGACATTTCATTAATATTGTTGGTTCATTTCAATATCAACATAAGGAAAGCAAAAAACAAACAATTGCTTTAAGTCGTAATAAAACCAGACAGACGTTTATATTGCTCAGAGGATTTAAACACTTTGAGCCGTTTCCAGTATTTACCTTCATTGGTCTGAAAGTTTAATTTATTTAAGTTATAGATTCACTTGTATAAATATTTTAATAATATGTTGGTTTGATTAAAATGCAGCAGTTTAAAGTCAGCTCTACTTGTACTCAGACTTTCCTCAGATTATATTCAGATACAGGTACGGGGTGTCAAAGGAAAATATTTCGACATTTTCATAGAAGCTAAAGTACATTAGAAAATGCAGAATATTATTGGACTACAACTGTTTTTTCATTAATATGTAATTATGGAGCCAATTTGAATTATTTTAACACTGCATAATATTAGCATAGTAGTCTCACTAACCCAGTGGTTCTCAATTATTTTCTGTCATGCCCCCCCTAGGGGACAGAAATTTGTTTGCGCCCCCCCTAAATTGAAATACTATTGAGAACCTGCTAATATTCATTTATTTATCTGTACAAAACCACTGTATGAGTTTCTGTCACGAGCATTCTGCATACAATCACCTTATTATCAAAGTAGATAACAAAAATTAGCTGAGATAACTTCTGCAGCAAAAACATTCAAAGTTCAGTTTCTTAGCTCAATTTGTAACATTTAAACAAGACTGCTCAGTCTGTGTGAATCTCAGGACAGAGAAACAAGAGCAAATGATTCACTGAGGTTTGCATTTCATTCAAAACATTTTTAAACTGTAAACATAGTTAAGGTGTTTTTTTTTAAATTATTATAGGCCAATAGGTCTTCTGTGATGCGATAACTAATAATTAATTAATGTTATTATTAGTCTACTTACTTGATTTCTTTTTAAATAGCCTACAGAGACACTTGGAGAGACATGTGTACATTTATTCACAGCAAATCGCGGCCTTTTGCACGGATATGACCATACACAAGCACACATCGTGGATATGACCATACACAAGCACACATTGCGCTTGCTAGCACTTTAAAAAGAAGCACTGCTCTACACCAACAAAGTCGTGCCAAAGTGAATGGACAGTCCCAACAGCCAATAAGAACAGAGAATCGGAGCCTCGCTCTGATTGGTCAAAGTGTACAGCTCATGTTAACTTTGACCAATCAGAGATCACATACCCCAGCTTTAACGGTAAGGGGCTAAAGAACAGTGTTGGTCTGAGTGTCATGAAACATCTTCCAACATGGCCGCAATGTAAATTGTGAATTTTTGAAGAAAGTCACAAAATTAAATGTTGGTCTGGTTTCTTTGGGCATTTTTATGCTTTATTGATAGTGTAGAGACAGAGGTGAAATGGGGCAGAGAGGGGAGTGACATGCAGAGAACGACCGCGGGCTGGAATCAAACCCGGGTCCGCTGCTGGCCGAGGCCCATGGGGGGGAGAGGGGAGTGACATGCAGAACACAGGAAAGGAAAGGATGGGGAACACAGAGGTAGCTTGTCATGCTGTT
>NW_027648323.1:27603-35103 GCF_949987685.1 Ammodytes marinus
AAAAACGCCCCCCCCCCTGAAATCTTACTGGCCACCCCAGTGACCCCCGCCCCAGTTCAAATGTTATTTTTTATTTTAATTTAATTTTTTTAATTACATTTTTTTCCTGATATGTATCCTAGTTCAGAGATGATATGTATTTTTTTTTTCTTAACTTTTTTTGATAGGTAGTTGCCAAGTTCATCACACAAACACTCCAATCCACTGATATGAGATCAGTTTTCAATTTTCAATTACTAAATTAATGGTAGGACTGTGGCCACTAGAACTGGTCTCTGGTCAGCAAAGGTCTTGAAAACAGCATAAGTGTGCTTGTGACATGCGTGCCACCCATGCATGTGTATAGGCACGTGTCCCAGCAGATTTTTGAAATCTGAATAAAAAAATTAAAGTTTGTAGTTAGCGAGTGTAACATGTTCTTAGCAAGGGCAGACATTCATAAATAAAGGTTTATTTTTTTAGCAAGATATTTGGTCAAAAGCTAGTTGTCATCCTTCCCTCTGTCCAGTTGTTAGGCATCTGGCTGCTAGCAAGTTATGTTGTCTTGCTAATTTTACTATTCATCTGAGCTGAAATAAATATTGACTTTTTCCTTTATTATCTTCACCAGAATGCACCAGAATGCTTAGATTACATTTTAAAAACACAAAAAAATCTTCTGGGGGGGATGCCCCCAGACCCCCCTTCAGGGGTTTAGTTTTCTGACAAACATTACAATGGATACTAACATGATTTGGGCATTTGGGATTATAAATCATCTTTGAATTGGTTGTACAGCATATCACATGCTATTCATTCAGGGGTGCGATGGCCACCCCACTCTAACTCTGTGGCCCACCTTGGCCACCCCCAGTCAAAATTTCCTGGAATCGCCACTGTGTGTACCCGTGTGTACGATGTGGCTCTTTGCAGTAACACAGTAAAAAATGTGGCTCTTTGTCTCTGACTGGTTGGCCACCCCTGGTGTAGAGCGTGTCAGGGAGGGACTATAGGGGAGGGACCAAAGAGAACAAGTGGAGCGGTTGAGGTATTTGGATTTGAAAACTTCTATGCCCAACCCTCCATATGAACGTTCTCTCTCTTCAGTGCAATGGTAATATGAATCACACTGTTGTAATGTCCTTCCCTCCAGGTGTAAATGAATGGAACCTGGAACCCTGTAAAGACCTTTGGTTCACAGAGAAATAAAGCGCTATATAAATCCAATCCATTATTATTATATTAAAGGTGCAGTGTGTAATATGACATCATCAAGAAAGTTCTACAAAGTTCTAGAATGCAACACTCCCTGGGTAACCCCAACCCTTTAGAATAATAACAGAAGCTACAGTGGCCTTCAAGGACAAGAACAATTCTAAATTCTAAACAATGCACCTGATGACATTCCAACTATGACACTTTCAAGATGGCGGCACTAGGCCTTGGTCCAAGATATGCAGAAATATGGACATATATGAGACCCTTTCTAAGGGGAAAAAAATAATTCAAAACGTTTTTTTCAGCTATTATGCACTAAATTAAATGTACTTATGGATATTATAATTACTTTCTACAAAATCTGCTAGGAAATAAAACCCAAAATTCTACACACTGCAGCTTTAATCACACTGTTGTATTGTCCTTCCCTCAGGCCAGCTGGTGCAGCCCGTCGCTCCCGTCCAGAGGCGGCTGAAGGCGGTTCCAGTGCCGGTGGACCCAACGAGGTCACAGCAGACGGTAGGATGAGAGAGAGAGAGGGAGGGAGGGAGGAGGGAGGGAGAGGGAGGGAGAGAGAGAGAAGGAGGGAGAGAGAGGGGATGACCTGCAGTAAAGGTCCACGGTTGGATTTGAACCCGCGACCACTGCAATGAAGGCCGGAGCCAATATGGTACACGCTCTATCCACTACGCCACCAGAGCAGCCCGCTGTCTACGTATTTTAAGATGGAAACTGTTCAGTATTAAAGGGTCACTGTGTAGTTTCAGAGGAGGGGTTAGGGTGTTTACATCCACACAGCCTGCAGTTAGTTTACTAAACATGTGTATCTCTGTGTGTATGTGTATCTCTCTGTGTGTGTATCTCTCTGTGTGTGTATCTGTGTGTGTGTATCTCTCTGTGTGTGTCTGTGTGTGTGTGTGTGTGTATCTCTGTGTGTGTGTCTGTGTGTGTGTGTGTGTGTGTGTATCTCCGTGTATCTCTGTGTGTGTGTGTGTGTGTGTGTGTGTGTGTGTGTGTGTGTGTGTGTGTATCTCCGTGTATCTCTGTGTGTGTGTGTGTGTGTGTATCTCCGTGTATCTCTGTGTGTGTGTGTGTGGACCCAGAGGACCCTGGACCCGGTTCTCTCCCAGCTCTCTCTGGTGTCGGAGTGGAAACAGAATCTGAGCCGGGAAGAGACGGAGCGCGACACCAGCGAAGAAAGCTCTGAGACTGGCACGGAGGAGGGGCCTATCTACACCACCGCAATGCATGCTGGGAGGTCAGACTCACACACACACACACACAAACATACACACACACACACACACACACACACACTCACACACACACACACAAACACGGCAAAACATTTAAACTGTTTATTTGGTCTTTTGTTTGTGTGTTCACTTTTTCAGTTGTGTGTTTGTGTTCCTTAAAAAAAAATATATATATTATAATAATTTAATTTTTTTTTAAATAATTCAAAACAGTGACTTTGATTATATGTATCTTGTATCTTGGTTTTTATAAAAATAAAAGTTGTGTATTTGATGCCCTCAGGTCGGACCCGTCTCCTGTCTACCAGACCGCAGTGCATTGTGGGAGGTCAGGGTCGAGGCGTAACACCCCCACCCCTCCCCTGGGCGGGGCTAAGCCGGTAGCTACCCCCCGCCCCCCCCAGGTCTGTGACGCGCCGCCCATCAGCCCAAAGAGCGCCATGACACGCGCCAAGTGGCTCGCCATCCGAGAGAAGGCTACGGGCGGGGAGGGGGCCACGCCCAGGCTCATGCAGGTACTGGGAGGGTAACAAGTACACACTAAAAAATGCATACTAAAAAGTGCATAGGGGAGAGTGGCCACTCAAGTTGTGCCACTTTTTACTCAAAGGGACTTAAGAAATATAGCTTTCGGAAAAAAAGTTGTCTTGTGGCACAACTTGCCCCCGGTGTGGTGTAAGTTGTGTGTCACAAGAGAGAATACCATGGGGTAAATTGTGCCATTGATATATATCTCATAAACTGTAATGCAAGACAAATCCATTAGACAATCACTTATTCAAGGTTTATTTAAAGTAAATAAAGTAAATATTTTACAAAGATTGAAGGACAAACTTGTATATAATTGTTCAGACACTATAATCAAAAAACCATGATCATGGAAATTTTACTTTGAAAGGCAAAAAAACTGTTTTTTTTAGCTTAAATGTGCTTATATCTTATTCCTTGTGTCTCCCTTCTTTACAGGATGAGTCAAATGGATGGCTCTTCTTAAATATGTGGTCACATTTCCAATTTCTTCTATGGTTTTCTAGAAACAAGGGGTGGCACAACTTGCCCACCTGCACAACTTAGGCCACTCTTTTTCCCCTACTAAAAACTGCATACTAAAAAGTACATACTAAAAAGTGCAAACCTAAAAGTGCATTCTAACAAGTACACACTCAAATGTGCATACTAAAAAGTGCATACTAAAAACGGCATACTAAAAAGGGCATACTAACAAGTGCATACTAACAAGTACACACTAAAAGGAGTGGGGTGAGATGTGCCACTTTTAACTCAAAGTGACTTTAAAGTAAGGCTTTGACAGTAAAGTCTCCAACTCAAATATGTACATATATTTCAGGGTGTTGTGCATCCCCGGCAACAATAACTTTGGATCTGAAATAAACTGTTGAAGAAATATAGCTTTCGGAAAAAAAGTTGTCTTGTGGCACAACTTGCCCCCGGTGTGGTGTAAGTTGTGCGGTTGGAGAGAATACCATGGGGTAAATTGTGCCATTGATATATATCTCATAAACTGTAATGCAAGACAAATCCATAAGACTATTACTTATTTAAGGTTTATTTAAAGTAAATATTTGACAAAGATTGAAGGACAATTTTCTTAAACAAGGCCTAGCAGATCTAGGTGGTTTTGCCTGCAAAGCTCACAATGACAAAGTCACCATCATCATCTTTCTGGCCATCTGAACTCTCATCAGTGGTGTCGCTAAGTGGAATGGAGATGTCACTCTCTTTTGAGCTACTGTAGACAATCACTTTCTTTTGGTGACCAGCGTATACAGCCATGCCACTGGCACAACTCTCAGAAATTTACTTTTCACTAGCTGCTCCGTGCTTGTAGAACCAACTGCCACCTGACAAATGTGATTCCCCTACATTTCTGCCTTTAAATCAAGGCTCAAAACCCATATGTACACCCTGGTGTTTCCTCCCCATTAACTATCTTACCTCTGCACTACTATCTGTGTTTATGTGGATGTATGGGCTTTACGTCTTTTATTTTGGTTATTGTTATTTTACCTTCATTGTTTACCTACTGAATGCACTATGTACAGCACTTTGGACAGTGCAAACTGTCATAAATGTGCGTTTATAAATACATTTGACTTACTTATAACTCACCCCAGGCCCTCTGGCACAAATCACCCCAACCCCAGAATGTTGGATAATAAGCATGATGCAGCAGTTTAGGGCTGACATCGTGCTAACTGTATAGACTCAAAGTGTAGCATACTAAAGCACTAAAACATGTGTCAAATGTTTTCAAACTTGTCTATAACTGTTCAGACACAATAATCAAAAAACCTTGATAATGGAAATTTTACTATGAAAGGCAAAAATTGGATGGCTCTTCTTAAATATCTGGTCACATTTCCAATTTCTTCTATGATTTTCTAGAAACAAGGGGTGGCACAACTCACCCCACTCTCAACTGCTAACAAGTACACAGTAACAAGTGCAAACTAACAAGTGCATGCTAACAAGCACACACTTAAAACTGCATACTAACAAGTACACACTTAACATTGCATACTTAAAGTGCATACTAACAAGTACACACTTAAAAGTGCACACTTAAAAGTGCATACTAACCAGTGGTATTTCAGTGATCGTGATCC
Organism: Ammodytes marinus; assembly: GCF_949987685.1. Classification (NCBI taxonomy): domain Eukaryota; kingdom Metazoa; phylum Chordata; class Actinopteri; order Uranoscopiformes; family Ammodytidae; genus Ammodytes; species Ammodytes marinus. Next base: position 32,684 of record NW_027648323.1, read on the forward strand.
TGTTTGTATCTGATTCTGATTGGCTTGTTTCCACAGGTGGTTGCCATGACGAAGCAGCAGCAGAGGCTCCGCCCCTCGTCGTCCTCGGAGACGGGCTCCACCTGCTCAGACTCTCCTCACTACGGCAACCAGCGCCATAGCGACGCCATCGTAACCGTGGACGCCCACGCTCCACACCATCCCGTCGTCAAGACTACGGCCGCGCCCCCTAACGACTCGGCCCGTGATGTCACACCCAGACAGGCCACGCCCCCTAACGTCATACACAGACAGGCCACGCCCCCTAACGTCATACACAGACAGGCCACGCCCCCTAACGTCATACACAGAGGAGCCACGCCCCCTAACGTCATACACAGACAGGCCACGCCCCCTAACGTCACACACACTCACCACCATCCAGTGATCAACCCTCTGCCCGCGCAGCCCGTCCCTCCCAACTCACACAGGGGAGCGACGCCTCCGAATGTTACACACACACAGCAAGCTCTGCACCGCAAAACCCCGCCCCCTAACGCCTCACACAGAGGAGCCACGCCCCCTAACACCCTGGCCCCGCCCCTGGCCCCTCCCCCCTGGGAGTGGGCGGGGTCTAACGGCAGCGACCCGCGAGACTCGTACGATCTGAACAGTCTGACGCGCGGCGACTCGGCGGCGCGGGGAAGCAGCTTCAGACCCGCGTCGCGCTCCGCCTCCCCCCGCGATGTGGGCGTGGCCTATTCCCACGACATGGGCGTGGCCTATTCCCACGACATGGGCGTGGCCTATTCCCGCGACATGGGCGTGGCCTATTCCCGCGACACTTCCTGTATGGGCGTGTCTTATCCGGAGGGGGAGGAGTCACCGGCGGACGCTCACCGCAGAGAAATGGCGATGAGACGTAAGACTGCGCTGGTGCTGCTGGACAGAGAGATACGCAGCCAGGCGCAGCAGGAGAGCTACTACAAGAGTCTGCAGCCGCGTCGCTATAAGGACTAGACCGCCACAATAAGAGACCAGACCGCCACAATAAAGGACCAGACCACCACAATAAGAGTCTACACCGCCACAATAAAGGACCAGACCGCCACAATAAGAGTCTACACCGCCACAATAAGAGACCAGACCGCCACAATAAGAGACCAGACCGCCACAATAAGAGACCAGACCGCCACAATAAGAGACCAGACCGCCACAATAAAGGACCAGACCGCCACAATAAGAGACCAGACCGCCACAATAAAGGACCAGACCGCCACAATAAGAGACCAGACCGCCACAATAAAGGACCAGACCGCCACAATAAAGGACCAGACCGCCACAATAAGAGACCAGACCGCCACAATAAGAGACCAGACCACCACAATAAAGGACCAGACCGCCACAATAAGAGACCAGACCGCCACAATAAAGGACCAGGCCGCCACAATAAGAGACCAGACCGCCACAATAAAGGACCAGACCGCCACAACAAGAGCCTTATTATTCTGAGGGGCAGAGAGGACACAACATGGTGCTATTATTGTGAAGGAGCAACAGGATGTGGATATTCTAATTATTTATTTATCGAAGCACAAACAGACAAAAGCTACAAAACAGAAAAACAGAAATGGACTGAACACATGGAGGGTGTGTGTGTGTGTGTGTGTGTGTGTGTGTGTGTGTGTGTGTGTGTCTGTGTGTGTGTGTGTCTGTGTGTGTGTGTCTTTGTGTGTCTGTGTGTGCCTAGGCTGTGGATTAACACTGGATTTTTTTTCAGCGCGTGCCCAGTACGGACAAACAGGAGATATTCACTGATTTTGACAGAAAGTGATTTTGACAACGAGCGTTCTCCAGAATCACTGACTCTGCTGGGCGTTCCTGGATCTTGTGTTTCTGATGTAAACCCAGAGAGGAGCTGTGACAGACAGACAGACAGACAGACAGACAGACAGACAGACAGACAGACAGACAGACAGACAGACAGACAGACAGACAGACACCAGAGAGGAGCTGTGATTGGTGGAAACGTGACTGACACCTTCAGAACCAACTGCAAACAGTGAAATGATCCAATTTATAATCCTCATTCAACACTATGCGCTTGGTGCTTGGGACGTTTATCAGTGAAATCACATACAGACAGACAGACAGACAGACAGACAGACAGACAGACAGACAGACAGACAGACAGACAGACACAGACAGACAGACAGACAGACAGACAGACAGACAGACAGACAGACAGACAGACAGACAGACAGACAGACAGACAGACACACAGACAGACAGACACACACACACACACACACACACACACACACAGACAGACAGACAGACAGACAGACAGACAGACAGACAGACAGACAGACAGACAGACAGACAGACAGACACACACACACACACACACACACACACACACACACACACACACACACACACACAGGAAACAGCCATGTTGG
>NW_027648323.1:40103-50103 GCF_949987685.1 Ammodytes marinus
TTCATTTCAACATCAACATAAGTGTAGCCTCTTTTTATTCCACATGTGAATTGGGATATATTCCCCTTGGCCAAGTCCAATCTAAGTGATTCTCACTCTGTTGGCGACAACCTGATTAAAATCAATATGAAAGGAACGCATGGATCAAACGAGTGCTTGTTGTAGTCCATTTACGGAAAATAGTGTAGTTTCACGCTAGACTCACGTCAGCAATACTTGCCGTCGCGCAATGACGTCGGTTAGGAAAAGTGGAGTCGAATTCATTTGAAACAGCGCTGTCCTTTCCTATGTTCGATAGGAAGCACCTTTCATCTCTCCTTAACCCCGATGACGTTTGGGGGTTAAGGCAGAGGAAAGGAGGCTTATACAGTCAAGTGCGAAAGTTTGTGAACCCCTTGAACATTTTGGAATTTTATTTATTGTAACCATCATTAATTCATTTTTATCAATACCAGTATTTTTTATATGAAATAACAGATGTTTGTTTATCAATTCAACATTTTTCTTTTCCAGAAATCAATTGTTAAAACAGATAAAACAAATTATTTGACGAATGTTGTATGTGCAAAAGTTTGTGAACCCTGAGCTGCATTGCTTAAATGGAGCAGGTAAACACAATCAGATGGGCCAAATTGAGTCATGAAATGGACCAATGTAGTGAGAGATCTTTAGGGAAGAAATTGGGCGGCACTAGATACAACAGAGATAAAACCAGGTCAGTTTAGGCTCACCAAAGTGAACCCATACAGGTCAGACATGCTAAAAGGGGAAACAATCTCAGAGGATCTCAGGAATAGAGTTGTGATGCTGCACATTTGTCTGGGGACAGCTATAAATTATTTAAAAAAAAGTTTGAGCTCCATCGGTCCACCGTGAGGCAAATCATCTACAAATGAAGAGCTTTAAGAGTGACTGAACATCTGCCTAGAAGTGGACTTCCTTCAAAAATATCCACAAGCGCCACAAGATAAGTGATTTTTCAGTTAAAAGCCAACCCAAACATTACATCTGGTGATTTGCAGACCTCTCTTGCAGCATCTGGGACAGATGTGCATGGTTCCACAATAAGAAGAAAACTCAGTCAACATGGCTTTCATGGGATGGTTGCTGAAGAAGCCTCTGCTCTCAAAAAAGAACAAAACTGCTTGTCACAACTTTGCCAGAGAGCACCTGGAGATACCTGAAGTCTTATTCTGTGGACAGATTAGTCAAAAATTGAACTGTTTGGTCATAACCAAAACCGCCATGTTTGGGCAAAAACGCAATTCTGCCTACCACCTAGAGAACCTTCTCCCAAGTGAATAATGGTGGTTTCAAATTGTCTGCAAATCTCCAGGTGTAATGTTTGGGTTGGCTTTTACCTGAAAAATCACTTTTCTTGTGGCGCTTGAGGATATTTTTGAAGGAAGTCCACTTCAAGGCAGATGTTAAGTCACTCTTAAAGCTCTCCATTTGTAGATGAATTGCCTCACGGTGGACCGATTGAGCTCAAATTTTTTTTTATGAATTTATAACTGTCCCCAGACAAATGTGTAACATCAAAACTCTATTCCTGAGATCCTCTGAGATTTGTTTCCCTTTTAGCATGTCTGACCTGTATGGGTTCACTTTGGTGAGCCTAAACTGACCTGGTTTTATCTCTGTTTTATCTAGTGCCGCCCAATTTCTTTCCTAAAGATCTCTCATTACATTGGTCTATTTCATCAACCAATTTGGCCAACCTGATTGTGTTTACCTTGCTCGATTTAAGCAATGCAGCTCAGGGTTCACAAACTTTTGCACATACAACATTCGTCAAATAATTAGTTTTATCTGTTTTAACAATTGATTTCTGGAAAATAAAAATGTTGAATTGATAAACAAACATCTGTTATTTCATATAAAAAATACTGGTATTGATAAAAATGAATTAATAATGGTTAAAATAAATAAAATTCCAAAAGGCTCAAGGGGTTCACAAACTTTCGCACTTGACTGTAGGTTAGGAGATTGGACTATTCGGATTGGCCCTGAGTGTCCAGGCAGCACACTAGAGGGAAGCCTTCAGAATAAAAGCCCGGACTCACCGAGCTCTCTTCCAGTCTCTGCTGGACCCGTCTGTCCTCGTGCTCCTGCAGCAGCGTGTCAGCAAACCCTCTGGAGGGGGTAGGGTGGAACGCCCCGGGGTTAGGGGTAGGGTGGGACGCCCCGGGGTTAGGGGTAGGGTGGGACGCCCCGGGGTCAGGGGTAGGGTGGAACGCCCCGGGGGCAGGGGTAGGGTGGAACGCCCCGGGGTCAGGGGTGGGGTGGTACACAGCAGGGGTAGGGGAGGCTGGGGCAGGTTGGAACACTGTGGGGTTAGGGTTAAGGGAAGGAGAGGGAGAGGGAGGCGGGTTAAGGGGGTATGTGGCGTTAGGGTTAGGGTTAGGGTTAGGGGCAGATTGTAACACAGCAGGGTTAGGGGATGAGGTGGTCCAGGGCTGAGCCGTGATGATGGAGATGGAAGGCAGACGCAGGAAGGGCCGAGGAGACGGAGCGGGAGGAGCTTTATCTGAAACACAACGTGACACACAGGGTTAATGACATCACCAAGGACTCAATGTGATGTCACAGCGTGGACCGACAGACAGACAGACAGACAGACAGACAGACAGACAGGTCTGGTGAATGGAGCCTGCCTCAGTGTTCTTGTTCTAACTCTGTGTGTTTCCTCGTTACTGATTTACAAACTGCAGCTGAAGAATCTGGACTTTTGTCTCATAAACTGTTTGAACATGTGACTCGCTCACTTCCTGTTTACAGTAAAGATCTGAAACCCAAACCTCAGTCACAGCAGAATCACTGACTCTGTTCTAAAGACCTGAACGAACCTGAGTACCAGCAGAGATACACTACTGGAAACATCACTCTGTTACAAGTTAGTCGCCCAAGAGGGGGGGAGGGGGGATTAGACTGTCTGGGGGGGTTAGACTGTCTTCTATCGAGATATTTGGGGACATTGCATTGTCCGGCTTTCTTTATTGATTATTTTTGTTTATTGGGGGGGGGCACCCTGCCCTGGAAATGATCCAAAATGCCCTGAAACAGCAAAACAAGTTACTTCACCTTGTGCAACTAACGTCCTACCGTGGTGTGAGCCCGTCTGGATCTATCTATCTATCTATCTATCTATCTATCTATCTATCTATCTATCTATCTATCTATCTATCTATCTATCTATCTATCTATCTATCTATGTATCTATCTATCTATCTATCTATCTATCTATCTGTCTGTCTGTCTGTCTGTCTGTCTGTCTGTCTGTCTGTCCGTCCGTCCGTCCGTCCGTCCGTCCGTCCGTCCGTCCGTCCGTCCGTCCGTCTGTACTCTTTCTGTACGTACCTGTTGCCGGGTAGAACTGTCTGAGGGCCATCTGGTTTGCCTGTTCGGCCAGAGGAGCCGGAGAGAGGAGGTGCCTGTCTGTCTGCCTGTCTGTCTGCCTGTCTATCTGCTCCCTGTCTGTCTGCCTGTCTGTCTCTGTCTGCCTGTCTATCTGCTCCCTGTCTGTCTGCCTGTCTGTCTCTCTCTGCTCCCTCAGCTCCTGCTCCCGCCTCAGACTGTCCTGGATGTCTCTCTCTATGAAGTCGTCCTGCGCGGGGACAGGGCGCGGCGTGAGACCGCTGGGCTGCAGACTCTCTCTCCACGACACCGAGCGAGGCCGCGGGGAGACGAGCTCCGAGGAGAAACCACCTGAACAACAGAATGAGATTAGATTAGTCAAGTCAAGTCAACTCTTGATTAATGTTGTGTGTGTCTGTCTGCCCATCTCTCTGTCTGTCTGTCTGTCTGTCTCTCTCTCTCTCTGTCTGCCTGTCTGCCTGTCTCTCTGCCTGTCTCTCTCTCTGTGTTCATACTGATTAATGTTGGTTCTTTGTTTTGTCTTGTCTCTAGTTCTGTGTTTGTGTTCTATAAAAAATGAAATTCTGAAGGAGATTACATTAGATAAGATCGACTCCATTGTTAACTTGGTGTTTGTCTTTGGTCTCTCTAGTGGTGATCTGTAATAGTCTGATGCCAGGGAAGGAAATTACATAAGGAAATGAGAACAGATTATATTATATTATATTATATTATATTATATTATATTATATTATATTATATTATATTATATTATATTATATTATATTATATTATATTATATTATATTATATTATTATATAGTATTATATTATTATTAGATTAGATGAGATTAGATTGACTTTATAGTCCACATTGATGGAAGCTTGTCAGAGGGGTTAGTTAGGGACTGTTGACATCTTCATTCTCACCACTAGAAGTTTAAGTTAAGTCTCTTTATTTGTCAATTTACACAAAGCTCAAGGAATCTGAACCAGGCAAGGAAATGAGATTACATTAGTCAAATCAAGTCTATTTCTATAGCACATTTCTAACAGCTGAGGCGGACCAAAGCGCTGTACAGTAAACCTACTTCACCGGTGGTAATATGAAGATATAACCCATAGTACATTATTTAAAAAAAATAAAATCCTATCAAATCAAGGAAACTATATTTAAGACCTACTTCACCGGTGGGAATATGAAGGTGTATTGAACTCTGAGATCCCATGTAGTATAAATGTGCAAACTTTTTAGAAACTGGTTCATCCTAGCCTGAAAAAAGGCAGAAAGAGTGTTTTATGGTCTCACTGTCTAACCCTACATTTTACCACGTGTGTAAAAATTAGGATTAAAAGGACAGCTGGGCCGAGGGAAGACTGAGGGAAGTTAAACCTAATTCATTATATTATAACAGTGATTTTATAATGATAGAACGCCGGCTCCGTATGGGTGAAGTATTCCCTTAACGTCCTACCGTGGTGTGAGCCCGTCTGGATGAGTGTCTCTGTCTCCTCAGAGTGTCTGTGAGGACAACATGGCGACATCTCCGTCTGCTGCTCCTCCACTCTGTAACACAACACAATCTCACCAAGAATATCGCTCTAGTCTCGAGTCAAAATATCTCATGATACTTTAAAGCTGCTCCGAGGAACTTTCAGTGTGTGTTAATTCTAGCGCCCCCTTTGGACTATAGCGGTAGTGTTGTTACCACGCCAGCTGTTGTTCCTGGGTGAGCATATACCCATGACAAAGGCATTAAGAAAAACCATGTACAAATAGCATTCTTTGCACTGATGGTCTTTTTAGTTTCAGAAATGTCAACGTTCCTCGTAGCTGTTTTGATAAAACACACAATCACCAACAATCGACATTTCACTGAGATATCAGGACTATGAGTTCAATATGCTTAAGAATTTAAATGTAATGCATTGTAGAAAAAAATACCTCCCAAAATATTATGTTAATTATCTTCTATGTTCAGACTGATTTTGCTTTTGAGGTCAAATAACCCAGGTGCCTTTCTTAGAAATGTCTAAGTAATGTTTTTGTTTTTGTCCTTGCCGTGCTCCATTGTTTTGGTTTGTAATGATTTGATTTGATTGTTGTGCTCCATGTGCTGTGGCCGTGAGCCGTGAATAAATAAATAAATGAAATGAAGATGAGCATTACGAGTGTGTGTTCTCCTGCGTCAGGTCTGTGGTGTCTGCAGCGTGGAACCCTCCATCCTGAGGCCCGTCTTCAGTGTGAAGGCTAAAGCTGACCCGGTTCCTCTCCCTAGCTTTAGCCTTAGTTTTAGGGTTAGCGTTAGGGTTAGCCTTAGCTTTGGCGTTAGCTTCAGGGTTAGCCGTCCCCGGTGTGTGTAAACGCGTTGTGGTTCTGATCTGAACCATCTCCGCTCGGCCGTCGCTCGGCTTCAGCCCTCGAGCGCGACGCAGGTTCTCCTCACGTTCCTGTGAAGAGAAAGTCAGACAGAGAGAGAGAGGGAGAGAGAGGGAGGGAGAGAGAGAGGAGAGAGAGAAAGGGAGAGAGGGAGAGAGGGAGAGAGAGAGAGGGAGAGAGACAAAGTCAAAGTCAACGGTGTGTAAAAAATACATTTAAAAAAGTTAATGAATTGAAATGTGCGATATGAATAGTTCTCATCTGAAACAACCTCAGCTGACCATAATGCTGCTCAGGCTGCAGCTCACAATACCAAACAGCACTGAGCAGTAGCTCGAAGATAAAAATACATTTCACAGGGCGCTCGTGGCACAGTGGGTAGATTCCCCCCCACCCCTCCCCCGGGCCCAGGTTCTAATCCCGCCCGCGGGTTAGTTCTCTGCATGTCATTCCCTTCTTTGCCCCATTTCAACTCTTTCTCTCCAAGTCTAATCTAATAAAGCAAAATCGCTCCAAAAAATTATCTTAAAAAAAAAGAATACATTTCAGACCTGGGCCAATCGTATCTCTCTCTCTATCGGAGTCTCGTTGTCGTGGTCATTGCTAGGCGTGATGTCATCAAACGTTCCGTGGTTGCTAGGCGTGATGTCATCAAACGTTCCGTGGTTGCTAGGAGTGATGTCATCGTCGCTGGTGAAGCCGCCGCCCACTGACAGCTCCTCCAGCCCCGAGTCAAAGTCCTCCGTCACCGTCACTCTGCGAACGTCTGGGAACATCTCAAACATCTCACTGTCTCCTGATGGTTTATACTGGTCTGGAAACATCTCACGGTCTCCTGATGGTTTATACTGGTCTGGAAACATCTCACGGTCTCCTGATGGTTTATACTGGTCTGGAAACATCTCACGGTCTCCTGATGGTTTATACTGGTCTGAGTTGTCCGTCACGATGGTCAGGACCTTTCCACGATGCTATAGACAGGGGACAAGCAATGGACTCCAAATGGTAAATGGACTCCACTTATAAAGCTCTTTTCCCTGGTTTTTCACAGACTCAAAGCGCTTAACATTGTTTTGTACACATTCACTCAATCACACACACATTCATACACTGATAACAGCAGCAGCTACCACGCAGGGTGCATGCTAACTATCAGGAGCAATTTGGGGTTCAATGTCTTGATATAATAATCATTTAGTTTCCATTGCGTCTTTTTAGCAAATGTTTTGCGACTTATTTGAGAGTTTTTGCAAATTCAAAATCGAGCGTCAAACACAACATTTTCTAAGTTCTGGGGAATTTTTACGACAGAACCAATTTTGCATTTTTCTGCATCAATTCCTGGAGAGACTTTTAGCAGGATGATGAAACATTAGATGTTCTAACATGACATCCTAACACACACACACACACACACACACACACACACACACACACACACACACACACACACACACACACACACACACACACACACACACACCATGTCTCACCTTAATGCCGTTGGTTTCCACATCAGACTCTCTCGTTACTTTGCGTTGAGTTCTGACAGGCGGCGGGCTGAGCATCGCGGCCAGTCGCTCCGTCTCTATTTGTAAGAACTGCTGTCGCGCCGCGCTGAAGCTAATGGTGTCTGTGTCTATGGCCCCGGGCTGCGTGTGTGTCTGTGTGTGTGTCTGTGTGTCTATCTGTGTGTCTGTCTGTGTGTGTGTCGGGGTGTGTGTCGGGGCAGAGGGGGGGCTGACAGGCCTGTAGCTGCAGCTGAAGCCTTCTATCAGTCTCTCAGCATCTCCACTCAGACCCATCTGCTCTGTGATGGTCTGGTTCCTCTTCAGGGCCTAGTGTGAGAGAGAGAGAGAGAGAGAGAGAGAGAGAGAGAGAGAGAGAGAGAGAGAGAGAGAGAGAGAGAGAGAGAGAGAGAGAGAGGAGATTCCTTCTTTAGGATTTAAAGTCTCTACGAGGAACTTTTAAATATTTCTGAAACAGTCTCATTTTTCCTCTGATGATCATAAATTACATGTAACAGCAAACGAGACCATCAGTGCAAAGAATGCTATTTTTATATAGTTTTTCCTAATGCCTTTGTCATGGGTATACGCTCACCCAGGAACAACAGCTGGCGTGGTAAAAACTCTACCGATCTGGCATGTGTAGCTCCACCCCTTGGGGAAGTCTTGGTAAAAAATGGTAAATGGACTTGACTTATATAGCGCTTTTTAGCCGATGTTCTAAGCCCCAAAGCGCTTTACATTTCTTACCATATTCACTCATTCACTGTCTGATAAATAGACAGACAGACAGACAGACAGACAGACAGACAGACAGACACCCAGACACACAGACAGACACAGACAGACAGACAGACAGACAGACAGACAGACACACAGACAGACAGACGGACGGACAGAACACCATCCCCCCTCACCTGGCTGCGTATGATGCTCTGCCTCAGCTGCCTCTCCTCCTCCTCTCCCACCGCGGAGCCTCCATAGTTGTAGTCCAGTAGTGTGGAGTTGTAGTCCAGTGAGTAGCGCGCTTCATCATTAGCATCAGAGAACAGGCTAGCGGGCTTGTTGCTAGCGCTGTAGCTCTGTAGCGTAAAGCCGTCCTGTGCCTTTAAGGTGAGATAAGACTTTATTAATCCCCCATAGGATAAATGTGTTTGTTAGCAGCAGTGGAAGGACACGGGATAAAAATGAAAATAAATACAATAATAAAGTGCTAATGCCTAGGTATAGTCAAAGGAAGGACAACAACAAGACAAACAGAACCAATGATGATTAGTGATGCATGTACACATATATCTGCCTGTGCCTTTAAGGTGGACAGGTGGACAGGTGGGCGTGTGTGTGTGTGTGTGTGTGTGTGTGTGTGTGTGTGTGTGTGTGTGTGTGTGTGTGTGTGTGCGGCGTACCTTTAAGGTGGACAGGTGCGTCTGTCTGTGGCGGGAAACGGACCAGGCCTCGTTATGCTCCGCCTCCGGACTCAGCGGGTCGTCTACGAACGAATAGAATCCGCTCTGAGACCCCGTGCTGCTGCAAAGGCTGCTGGGAGAACTGGGGGCGTTGCTACGGTCACTGGGGTCAGAGCTGGCAAACCAATCGTCATCGTCCCGAGACACAGACACCTGGGGAAGGATGACAACACTTTATCTATACATTATACTGGAACACGGCACTGATGAATGCTGTGTTCTGATTGGTCAATCACTGACTTCTACGGGCAGTTATTTCTCACTAATGGCCGCTGTTAAGGAAAATAAGGAATATACTTTTTCAACATGATCATGAATGTATGTGGAGATCAGGGAACTCTGGTGAATCATAAGACACAGAATAACCTGTCTGTACTAAAAAGATAAATCCAGTGTTAATACACAGCCTAGGCTCTGTAACCTTGCTATGGTTGACTTCCTTTGTTTACATGCCAGTTTACAGAGCCTAGGCTGGGTATTCTGTCTGTCTGTCTGTCTGTCTGTCTGTCCGTCCGTCCGTCCGTCCGTCCGTCCGTGTGTCTGTCTGTCTGTCTGTCTGTCTGTCTGTCTGTCTGTCTACCTGTCCGTCCGTCCGTCCGTCCGTCCGTCCGTCCGTCTGTCTACCTGTCTGTCTATCTATATCTGAATATAAGAAGCATGCAAATGCAAAATTTAAATATGCACTACGTTTCATTAAGAGGAATGAAAATACAATGAGGTCTGACTCTCTTGCAAAGAAACTGCAATACAATAGTCCTGTTGATTTCTGGAAAGAAATCAAAAGAAGTAATAATTGTAAAACATCGTTACCAACAAATATTGATGGTGTCAGCGGCTCAGAGAAAATTACTCAGTTGTGGCAGAAACATTTTTATGATCTCCTCAACTGTGTTAAAAGTAACTCTTTCACAGCGAGTAACATTGATAGCAATGAAGACGTGATGGTTTACCCTCAAGAGATATATGATGCTATTATGATGCTAAAAGATAATAAGGCTTGTGGTATGGATAAGATATCTGCGGAGCACTTAAAACATGCAAGTAGAAAACTATGCCCCCTAATTGCTATTTGTTTCACTGGGTTCTTAACCCATGGTATTCTACCTGATTCTATTTTATCTGTCACATTAGTGCCCATCATTAAAGACAAAGCTGGAAAAATTAACAGCTCGGATAACTACCGGCCTATAGCTCTGGCCAGTGTTTTATCCAAGGTCTTGGAGAGGATTATACTGAATAGGTTGGAACATTTTCTATTGACCTCTGACAACCAGTTCGGCTTTAAACCTA
>NW_027648323.1:64720-72220 GCF_949987685.1 Ammodytes marinus
TGAAAAAACAGTTGTAGTCCAATAATATTCTGCATTTTCTAATGTACTTTAGCTTCTATGAAAATGTCGAAATATTTTCCTTTGACACCCCGTACCTGTATCTGAATATAATCTGAGGAAAGTCTGAGTACAAGTAGAGCTGACTTTAAACTGCTGCATTTTAATCAAACCAACATATGATAAAGATATTTATACAAGTGAATCTATAACTTAAATAAATTAAACTTTCAGACCAATGAAGGTAAATACTGGAAACGGCTCAAAGTGTTTAAATCCTCTGAGCAATATAAACGTCTGTCTTGTTTTATTACGACTTAAAGCAATTGTTTGTTGTTGCTTTCAATATGTTGATATTGGAATGACACCAACAATATTAATGAAACGTCCAGAGATGCTTTGCAGTGATTTTTAATGACAAAGGAATCAGACAAATTACATGGCATGAAATTTGTCTTCTTTCAGTTGTAGATTTAATCATTTATGACTTATATGCTTTTATCTGAAGGAAACTGAGAAGTTAAGATACTTTGCTGCAGTGATTCAGATTAAGATTATAATCTTTTAAATGCAAAAAATAAAAAAACTTGCATTAGCATCATGTAGATGAAGATGTTTGTGTGTTACATGGTGAAAAGCATATGGCCACTGAAGGTGTTGTGGTGATTGGTGTTGTCATACACTGTTGCGCCAGGCTCCAGATGCACAGACACGACATCTCCAGCCTCCAGGAGCAGAGAGGCGCCTTGAGAAGCAGACGATCCACCGGACGGCTGGCTCTCATATGCGCTGAAGATGTTCTCTGTGTTCTTCACCAACGCAGCACCATTATTACCTCCGGTTCCAAAGACGTGCCACTCAAAGTGATAGGCTCCTCTCAGCGGTGCAGTGAAGAAACCTGTGGAACGTTTTTTTTTTTTTCATTTTAAAGCGAGACACTGCAGGTGAATAAGGTAAACAATTAAATGTGTAGATATTACCATGAAACCTTGTAAAATAGAACCTTGAAATAATTTGCATATTTGCAAAAATCAAATCAATTATTTCGTAAATTTGCATCTCTTTTTAAAACCCAAAATCTAGATGTTGGATGAAGCCAGAGTTAAAATCTATAATTTTTTCAACATATTAGTTTCCAAAGTTTTTACAGAACAGATTTTGGAAAGAGACTTTTTCATTTTATAAATCATAAAAATAATAGATACAGCTCATAAAAAATGCATTTTCAGCATGTTTGTAAGAAGAAAATGTCTCATAAATCAGACAGTGAACAACATATGAACAAATCCTTCTGTAATAACCTTCAGAATAGTGCTGAGAATTATTATGGAAAGTTTGGTTCATGTAAGTGCCTTAGAAGTTGAGATTTTCGGTTCAGAGTATACTAATGTTGAAATGATGGCTGTTAATAATATGGTTGTATAGGAGAAATAATGTAATGGAGGCTAAAAAGACACATCTCAAAGTTAACCATTGCTTGAAATTGAATTATGGATTTGCCAAAACTGAAATGTCTAGTTCAGGTACCTGTGACTGGGCTGTAGGCGTTTCCAATGTTGGTGGCGACGTGTTTGAAGACCAGAGGAGTGTGTTGTTTAAAGGGTCCAAAGGTTTGACTGCCAGAAGCCAGCAGAGAGGTCGAGAAAGCCACCTGTTTACCTGAGAGAGAGAGAAATATATTCAGCTGTTTATCCTCTATCCATCAATCAACATTTATTTATAAAGCCCTTCACAGCAACCAGCAGGTCCAAACTGCTTTACATCAAGGAAACAATCAAATGTAACATACAGTAAGAAGAGAAAAGTTTACACAACTGCAGGAGGAAAATGTCCCAGCGCTACTGTGTATTAAAAGTCTTTCTAAATTAATATGTTTTCAGGTTAGATTTAAACTGGGCTGCGTCTGTGATGGTGTTAATGTCAGTGGGAGACATGTTCCATTGTCTCGGGCAGCAACTGTTAAAGTGAGATCACCCCAAAGTTTGTACCTCGACCGTGGGACTTTAAAAGAAGTTGCTTGGATGACCACAGTGACCTGCTGTCACTTTAGCAGGATTTTTTTAGTAATGAAAATATATTCTGGTTGAAAATGTTTGAACATGTTTTTGTTAGAGGAGATGTGATTAATCCACAAACCTTGCAGCTGTTTCTTCAGCTCATCAACCTCAGTCTGCTGATTCACTGCTTGTTCTGAAATAAAACAACACAGATAAAGTGTGTGTGAGAGAGAGAGAGAGAGAGAGAGGGCAGAGAGAGAGAGGAGAGAGAGATAGAGAGAGATAGAGAAGTGATGATTTCCACGCACCTTGCAGCTGATCCTCCTGTTTGTCCAGTTTTGCTGCTTGTTCTGAAAATATAAATACAACGTTTGATTCCACTTCCATAGCTTTTACATTGTGCTTGATTTTCTTTCTCACTGTTATTTTAATAGTCATCCCTACAATTTATATGAGACTGTCCACCACGACCCATTACATTCAAGCGCAACGTACATTTGAAAAAACAATTGCAAAGGGATTCTCTTGAGAGAGATTCAGCTGTCTGTGAACACAACCCTGGCATCATCATTCTCTGTAGTTTATCGTCTATCCATCAATCAACATTTATTTATGAAGCCCTTTACAGCAACCAGCAGGTCCAAACTGCTTTACATCAAGGAAACAATCCAATAATAATAATGGATTGGATTTATATAGCGCTTTTCAAGGCACTCAAAGACGCTTTACAGGGTTCCAGGTTCCATTCATTCACACACAGTCATACTGGTGGTGGTAAACTACCATAGTAGCCACAGCTGCCCTGGGGCAGACTGACGGAAGCGTGGCTGCCATTCAGCGCCTACGGCCCTTCCGACCACCACCTCAAACATACAGCAGTCATACACATTCACACGAGGCAAGGTGGGTGAAGTGTCTTGCCCAAGGACACAACAACCATGACACTGGTGGCAGAGCGGGGATCGAACCGCAAACCCTTGGATCATTGGCCGACCCGCTCTACCACCTGAGCCACGGTCGCCCCAATGTAACAAACAGTACAATTAGAAAAGTTTACACAACAGCAGGAGAAAAATGTCACAGCGCTACTGTGTATTGAAAGTCTTTCTAAATTAATATGTTTTCAGGTAGATTTAAACTGGTCTGCGTCTGTGATGGAGTTAATGTCAGGGGGAGACATGTTCTATAGCAGGGGTGTCCAAACTTTTTTCACTGAGGGCCACATACAGAAAAATCTACGAAGGGCCGGGCCACTTTGCAAAAATAACACATTTATCAGGACATGTAGCTGCTCTGATGTTTAGTTTCATAGTGTCTTCGTAAATTGTAATCCTTCTTCACGGCAACACTTTCCTTAAAAAGACACATTTCCCGTCTTATTAAATGCCAATGATACACCCAGTGTTTTCTGCCTTTGCGTCCAATGTCCAGCAGGGTGAAAATAGTAGCCAGCTGAGATCCCGCCCCTCCAAGGGGGTATGCACCCCCGTTAGATTTTTTTAACTTTTTAAAGTGAAATGCATGAATCTGGTGCACTTTGAGAGGAACATTAAGAGGCTAAATCTGAAGAATTTTGTATGAAAAAAATGGAGACACTGTGTCAGAAGAATTAGAAGCTATTGGAGAAGGACACATGGATTTTCCATAAAAATATTAATTTAAAATAAAATATTATGCAGGGTCCTCTGGGATGGGCTTGTTGCTCATTTTCTTTTATGGGACATATTTCTCTGTAATATAATGAGTGCATTTAGATTATTTAAAAATGAAAAGGGCCATATTACATTTTATTTTTAAAATGTGCCACGGGCCAATCAATCAGTGTTTGACACCCCTGCACTAGTGGGTTAACTAAGAAATGCAAAAAATGGCCATATTACATTATATTTTTAAAATCGTCTGCAGGCCAATAAAAAGCGGCCCGCGGGCCGTAGTTTGGACACCCCTGTTCTATAGTCTCGGGCAGCAACTGGTAAAGTGTGATCACCCCAAAGTTTGTACCTCGACCGTGGGACTTTAAAAGAAGTTGCTTGGATGACCACAGTGACCTGCTGTCACTTTAGCAAGATTTTTTAGTAATGAAAATATATTCTGGTTGAAAATGTTTTAACATGTTTTGTTAGAGGAGACGTGATTAATCCACAAACCTTGCAGCTGTTTCTTCAGCTCATCAACCTCAGTCTGCTGATTCACTGCTTGTTCTGAAATAAAACAACACAGAGGGAGAGAGAGAGAGAGAGAGAGAGAAAGAGAGAGAGAGAGAAAATCCACAGTGAAAATGTTTGAACAGGTTTTTGTTAGAGGAGGAGACGTGAATCCACAAACCTTGCAGCTGTTTCTTCAGCGTCTCAGCCTCAGTCTGCTGATCTGAAAAAAAAACACAGATAAAGTTTGAAAGGGGGAGGGAGGAAGGGAGGGATGGAGGGAGGGGGGAAGGGAGAGAAAGAGACACAGATGTGATGATTTCCACACACCTTGTAGCTGATCCTCCTGTTTGTCCAGTTGTGCTGCTTGTTCTGAAAAAATTAATAAAAAGTTTGATTCCACAGCAATTTGGAGATTTTTACACATTTGATATTTGAAAGTATTTGTTGAATAAATTGTAGGGGAGAATGGGGGAATGTGAGACAACACATTTTTGGTCATGTGAGATATATGTTTTCAAGCCCCTCTCATTTCCCCCTGGCCATGGAAGAGAGGACCTCATGGTGCTGTTGTAAGCATGTTTTTTTCACAAAAATATATTTTTTGCATGTAAAAGTAAATTTTCTGTTACTCGTCCGACATTAGTTTTGGAATATTTTATTTTCAAGCTAGCCGTCAGGATTGTAACTGTTACAACATGTGTTGTTATGGTAGTTTAGAGTGGTAAAAGCAAGTGGTTCAGTTTACCCCCTTGACTTTTTTGGTCTGTCTCAGTTTACCCCGAAGCTGGGGTAAAGTGACACACACTTTTTTTTTTAAACAATCATATTTTCACTGTTCGTCCTGAATACATTCTGATGACGTACATTTCTAGGAAACATCCTGAATTAATGGGAAATGTGTACATTTGACTGATAAGTCACTTTGGCTCGCTAAGAGGAGAGCAAATGTAAAAAGTGTCTCACATTACCCCGTTCTCCCCTACTATTTCCTCAGAAAAAATAGCCCAGCTTTAATAGTTGAGCACATATACAGGTCAAGCCTTGTATAAAGCAAGCAGTTTTGCCCACTCCCATATACATGAGTGTTTAAACTTGAACATTTTCCCTAAATTTGGAACAAACAACTCTTAACCACTACACCACGAGCGAACAAATACCAATTACAACTTTTAAGACTTCATCTACTTCCATTGCTGGAAAAAAACTTAAAGTTGTGAACCAATTCATCTTTGTAGCACACTATTATCCTGACAGACACTGTACCTTTATTCTCTGCTTGCAGGTATTTCATCTCCACCTCCTGCTTAGCCAGTGAGGCGGTGATCTCTCTCAGTGCAGCGTGGATGTCTGGCAGACATGGCTGTTGGTCCGACAGAGTCTTTATCTCATTGGTGTAGACGGAGCAGACGAGCATCAAAAGCACAAGGACCTTCATCATGACGCTGATGGTTGAACTGTGTGATGTGTAACCCTGAGATGTGTTTATGTAGAACAGCAGAAAGAGGCGTGGAGGAAAAGGACGTGGACAAATGAACACAGTAGACTTCATATCAGACTTATTTTGTGAATCATTAACTCACTGGGAATATTTTTCACTTGGGGAAGTTCGTGCCAACCAGTGTTGGAGTGTGAACAGGTAAACACTGGTTTCATCCAGTTTCATCAGTCTGGACAAATACTTATCTAAAGAGTTGTTAGCCACGTCAGCTACTTTTAGGCTGTTGGGAAAACCAACAGCTGCTTTCCTAAGAGAGGAGTTGGGAACACTGCCTGCATTACATGGTTGATTGCAGAGCTCACTGTCCGATTGTTATCAACATTAAACTAGAGATTAATTTGTGTGTGAACACTGGATGCTGACAAGCTGACGAGCTATAGTCTGGTGGACTAAAATCTCTCTCTCTCTCTCCCTCCCTCTACCTCCCTCTCTCTCTCTCTCTCTCTCTCTCTCTTCACTCTATACTTGACTGTCAAACAAAGGTGAAAAAACACCAAAAACATATTTGAAAAACAACATGAAATCCGGTCAATGGTTTGTTGTAATATCATTGATTAAAAATGATTTGTAAGTTGTTGATCAAACATTTAGCAGAGCTTTAGTTTAAAGGCATAACATGCTGTATTTTCATTAAAAAAACAAAGTATAGCGTCCCTCAAAAACACTCCCTCTGAATGATGACTTCTGCCCCACTAGAATGTGTGGTGGTGTGTTTATCTGCACAGTCCTCCTCTCTCTGGCTGAATTTTACATAGTAACATTTGTTGGTTGTGTTTTGTAAAGACAATATTCAGACTTAGTTCCACCCCAGCCCCTACACACAGCCCCCCCCTCAGGGAAAGCACAGTGGAGGGCAGTAGGGCAGCTGATGTGAATGAGTGGGTAGGGGAGGGGCTGCTGCTCTGCTGTGGGAGGCTCCACCAGCGTCTAGTGCCTCGGCTCTTATTGGTGGAGGGTTCAACACAGTTCAGATCGTGGAACATTTTAAGAAATAAATGGGACAGATCATGAGAACACAGATATCAAGTCCAGGTGCAGTCCAGGCATTATATAACCTGACCTTTAAAAAATAGCAACAGAAACCATTCCAACTGTTTTTGACTCATGAATACACACACACACACACACACACACACACACACACACACACACACACACACACACGCGCGCACACACACACACACACACACACACACACACACACACACACACACACACACACACGCACACACACACACACACACACACACACATCAGGAAGGAGAGTTTAGTTTAGTGTTGGACCAATAGGAGCTCAGATCTTCTGTTAAAGACTATTTTAAAGATATAGTGCGTAACTTTTTCATATGAATTAAAGTTGGTTACTTTCAAGCCATCGCCAAAACGAGTAGTTGATCAGCGTTAAGCTGTGTGTGTGTGTGTGTGTGTGTGTGTGTGTGTGTGTGTGTGTGTGTGTGTGTGTGTGTGTGTGAGTAATTTAAAAAAAGGGTTAGGGTTAGAAACTGGAGCTTTAAAACAATCAAACTATTTCTTTGGGACAGAGAAACATCATCACGTCAGCGTTTATAATAGCTGTCTTTATTTGTGATTGTTTTGTGTGTTGTCATGTGAACAGATAGGTATTCTAAAACACACACGGAACATTTTCAGCAAACTAAAGAGGGGGAAAATGCATTGTTTTCAAATATCCCTGTGTGTGTAAATGGCCTTAAAGAGTTTCTTCAGTAGATTTTACTCACGTTTCCAAGATGGCGCTGGAGCTCACACTAGCTGGATCTCAATTCAGGGGTTACAGCCTACGTAGGCTGCATTTGAAGACCGATTGCGTCATAGCGGCGCGCAAAGGCTTGTTCCATTTGCA
>NW_027648322.1:15000-17500 GCF_949987685.1 Ammodytes marinus
GCTTCGACGTCGCATGCACGTCACTGTCGTCATCCGGTTACGTCCTCCCCAGAGCACCATATATAGGGTTGAAATTGTCATTAAAGATATAGTCTGAGAGCATATTGTCCAGAAAAAAAGTAAAAATATACTTGGATGTTAAAAATAACTAGTTTAATGAATTCCTTGAGTCAGAATTATGTGGAAAAATTTGTTCATTTGCATCTGTATCATAATTTTTTTTCTTTGCTTTATTCTATTTTGCTGTTTTCAATTTCGAAATTGGTAAATTTGTAATAAACTGTTAAAAATTAACCACAAAGCCCCTTAGTTCAGCCTGTTACCTGGCAGAATCTTAAAACAGACACTTCAAGGATTAGAAAAAAACAGGTTGCAAAACAAAAGCCACCCTATGCGCGTGGACCTATTCGTCCATCTAGACTAATATAGTCTGATAGTGTATTGCAGAGAGTCTGGTATAAGATGCTTGGGGGCTTTTACTGTAATGGTAGTGTGTGTGTTAACAAGTTTGTATCACCAGAGGGCAGTGTTGATCCATCTATGTATCTCTCTCTCTATCTATCTATCTATCTATCTATCTATCTATCTATCTATCTATCTATCTATCTATCTATCTATCTATCTATCTATCTATCTATCTATCTATCTATCTATCTATCTATCTATCTATCTATCTATCTATCTATCTATCTATCTATCTATCTATCTATCTATCTATCTATCTATCTATCTATCTATCTATCTATCTGTATGTCCGTCCGTCCGTCCGTCCGTCCGTCCGTCCGTCCGTCCGTCCGTCCGTCCGTCCGTCCGTCCGTCCGTCCGTCTATCTATCTATCTATCTATCTATCTATCTATCTATCTATCTATCTATCTATCTATCTATCTATCTATCTATCTATCTATCTATCTATCTATCTATCTATCTATCTATCTATCTATCTATCTATCTATCTATCTATCTATCTATCTATCTATCTATCTATCTATCTATCTATCTATCTATCTATCTATCTATCTATCTATCTATCTATCCATCCATCCATCCATCCATCCATCCATCTAAATCAAATTTGTTCCATATACATATACATTGATTGACTGATCCATCCTCTAAAGTATGTTCTCTCCTGAATGAAACGCTGTATTTAAAGATGGTGACACATTACACTTTAGCTTTGTGTGTGTGCGTGTGTGTGTGTGTGTGTGTGTGTGTCTGTGTGTGTGTCTGTGTGTCTCTCTGTGTGTGTGTGTGTGTGTGTGTGTGTGTGTGTGTGTGTCTGTATTAAAATCCTTCTCTTTCTCTCTGTGTTTCTGTCTATAGACTTTCATTTTCACAGACGAGGAGGATGAGGACTTGACTTCAGAAGGTAAGGAGCGATGTCTATTCCTACAGTACGATCATGTGGAACTGAACAAGTTGTATATTATAGTGCTATTACCCTAGCAACTGGAGTGCGGCAACTTAAATGCACCAAGTATCTGGAACAGACTCCCAGAAAACTTGAGGTCTGCTGCAACCCTCAGTTCTTTTAAATCGAGTCTGAAGACTTTTCTGTTTCCATTTTAACCTGTACTTTTTATTTTATTTAAATGTTTTACTTCTTTTCATTCGCTTTTAAATGTCTTTGTGTATTTTAATCTTGCCCCTGTAAAGCACTTTGAATGGCCTTGTGTTTGAATTGTACTATAGAAATAAACTTGCCTTGCCTTAAAGCTGGGGTGGAGGATTTGGGGAGAAAATGGCAGTTGGGATAGAGATTCGAATCCAAATACCTCAACCGCTCCACTTGTTCTCTTTGGTCCCTCCCCTATGGTCCCTCCCTGACACGCTCTACACCAACAAAGTCGTGCCACAGTGAATGGTCAGTCCCAACAGCCAATGAGAACAGAGAATCGGAGCCTCGCTCTGATTGGTCAAAGTGTACAGCTCATGTTAACTTTGACCAATCAGAAATCATATACCCCAGCTTTAAGAGGGGATATGCGACAAGACATCAATGAAGCTGTTGACAAATAAAGTAACTTAACTTAAAGTAGCTACGAGGAACTTTTAAATATTTCTGAAACAGTCTTATCTTAGTTTTTCTCTCTTTCTCTCCCCTCCCTCTCCCCTCTCCCCCTCCCTCCCTCTCTCTCCCTCTCTCTCTCTCTATCCCTCTCCCTCCCTCTCTCTCTCTCTCTCTCTCCCCCTCCCTCCTTCTCTCTCCCTCTCCCTTTTTCTCTCTCTCTCTCCCTCTCTCTCTCTTTCCCCCTCTCTCCCCCCCTCTCTCTCTCTCTAGGTTATAACATGGTGGTAACTAGCTGCCAGTCTGATCACAGTCAACAGGCGCTTTCCTGTAAGATGTCTGCTGAGTATGATGGCTTTATGGCCTCAGACAAGAGGTGGGAGTCACACACACACACAATCACGCACGCACACACACACACGCAATCACGCACGCACGCAAACACACACACACACACACACACACACACACACACACACACACACAATCAC
>NW_027648322.1:25000-27500 GCF_949987685.1 Ammodytes marinus
CCAATTTAAAACTAGAACACCCTATGTGATGTATTCTAAACAAAACTAATAAGTCTACTCTGCAGTTGTAGACTATTGACAAACATAACAAAACAAAACAAATAAACAACCTGTCATAGACTAACTCCCTGGAGCAGTACTATATCCCCAGGCTAAGTAACAACAAGCAGCCAGATATCAATTTGTTTCCATAAAACCTTCCCGAATTACAAAGAACTCTCAGTTTAATGGAACAAACTATATCTGTCAGAATAAAGGGACCACCCTCGACCCCACACTAATGATCATCTAATTACGTACGTGAGACTTTTGTTTTTGACAGTGTAAATTCTCAAACACCAAAGGCTGAGATAGGTTTGTCTCTAGTGCATCTCCCCAAACACTACAGGTTGAGATAGGTTTGTCTCTAGTGCATCTCCCCAAACACTACAGGTTGAAATATTTTTCTCTTTAGTGCATTTTCCCAAACACTACGATCAGTTATTCTCCCTTACGGTAAAACCATGAGAAATACTGCTTCATAAACTAGTTTATCTACCTAATACATAAAACAAAGGAACTACCATAATTCCTGGACAAAACAAAATCAGCTGTTTATATTCACCTGATTTCAAGAAAGCCTCGACTCGCTCAGTTTTGGCTCTGGATTCCGTCACCCCTCCTCCGTCCAAGTAGAGTCTGCAGACAGCCTCTTTTGTAGCTCTGTTTACTGGAGGTCTTTTGTCGAGAGATCTTGGACTCCCCCGTGCACGGTGCAGGCTCTTCTTGTCCAGAGAAGAAGATGTTGGATCCGGCTACTCGAAGGACCATTTGTTACTAGAATTATTTCATCAAACTACCCAAGTGTTTGA
The DNA here is from genome assembly GCF_949987685.1 of Ammodytes marinus. Taxonomy (NCBI): domain Eukaryota; kingdom Metazoa; phylum Chordata; class Actinopteri; order Uranoscopiformes; family Ammodytidae; genus Ammodytes; species Ammodytes marinus. Next base: position 25,852 of record NW_027648322.1, read on the forward strand.
ATAATTGAAACTGAGTCAGGCCTTCTTGGAAGCAGGTGAATTTACTTGCAAACAGCATACAAGGGTCAAACAACAATGTACCTGGCTTGATACATGGTTGAATACATCGAATGAACAGTGTACATGGGATTATATGCAAGAGAAGGTGGTGTGTGCGCAAACACACACTAAGTTTGGTGTGTCCAGCCCTTATTTTGCTGGCGAAAGCAGAAATGTTTTTAATTAGGTAGATATTCCCAGAAATTCATCTCAGCTGGTGTTATCCTTCATACAATGTCTGATAACAGAATATGGGGAGTGAAACTACTGTGCACATGAATGCGTCATACCTCTGTATGTGCCAAAATCTTATTAGGCAGTTTCTTCTTCAAGGCTAACAACAACTTGAAGCAAAACACTTTGGTTAGTGGGACAAAGTTCAACAGCCAGAAAGCATGTATTGTGCATTAAAATATTATACAATAAAGCAAATTAAATTCTGTTAACACCATCCATCCATCCATCCATCCATCCATCCATCCATCCATCCATCCATCCATCCATCCATCCATCCATCCATCCATCCATCCATCCATCCATCCATCCATCCATCCATCCATCCATCTTTCCTTTCGAAGGAATATAAAAAATATATAAAAATATAAAATGAAAAAAAAAATCGCTTCTACTCATTTCTTCCACAACCTCTCTTCTGTGACTACAAACACATCACTAGAAAGCTATCTATCCAATTCCTCCCGTAAAATATCACCTGCACAGTTTATTCTACAGTATAAATAAATAAAGATGTCAGAGAGTTAACAGATAAAGAGCTGAGATCCATATCAGGTTTGGATCAGAGTGAATATGGTTCTGTGAGGAAAGCAGGAGAAAAGTATCACAATATTATTTAGAGTCGGTGACAGAGGCACTTGCTCTTTTGTATCTTTATCTGTTAGAGATTATTGTGCTTGGTGGTTTATTCCCCAAATAATATGAAGACGGGGACACATTATACTTTAGTTGTGTGTGTGTGTGTGTGTGTGTGTGTGTGTGTGTGTGTGCGTGTGTGTGTGTGTGTGTTCGTGTGTGTGTGTATGTTTTTGTGTGTGTGTGTGTGTGTGTGTGTTTGTTCTGTGTTTGTGAGAACCAAGTTGAGTTTTGGACCTTAGGAGTGAGGACATTTTTGGAAAGTGATGACATTTTGGCCGGTTCTCACCTTGGGACAGGCCTTTAAAGGGCTGTTTGAGGGTAAACACTAGGTTTTAAGGACAGGCCTTTAAAGGGCTGTTTGAGGGTTAACACTAGGTTTTAAGGTTCAGGTATGAATTAGGTTTATGTTATGGTTAGTGTAAGGGTTGGGGTTAGGCATTTAGTTATACAGATTAGGGTAAAGTTAAGGGGCTAATGCATGATGCCAACGAATGTCCTCATGTATAGCCGTACAAACGTGTGTGTGTTTGTGTGTGTGCGGCTGCGGGTCCAAAAAGTTGAAAGGATTTTTGAAGAAACTCAATGTAACTAGGGATGTGAATTTGGTTCAAGTTTTGTATTAATATCTGTGTGTGTGTGTGTCTGTGTGTGCATCTGTTCTTGCGTGTGTGTGTGTGTGTGTGTGTGTGTGCGTGTGTGTGCGTCTGTGTGTGTGTGTGTTCCTTCACACAGAGGGA
>NW_027648322.1:45000-67500 GCF_949987685.1 Ammodytes marinus
CCCGGTGTGGTGTAAGTTGTGCGGTTGGAGAGAATACCATGGGGTAAATCGTGCCATTGCTATATATCTCATAAACTGTAATGCAAGACAAATCCATTAGACAATCACTTATTTAAGGTGTATTTAAAGTAACTAAAGTAAATAGTTGACAAAGATTGAAGGACAATTTTCTTAAACAAGGCCTAGCAGATCTAATGGTTTTACCTGCAAAGCTCACAATGACAAAGTCACCATCATCATCTTTCTGGCCATCTGAACTCTCATCAGTGGTGTCAATAAGTGGAATTGAGATGTCACTCTCTTCTGAGCTACTGTAGACAATCACTTTCTTTTGGTGACCAGCGTATACAGCCATGCCACTGGCACAACTCTCAGAAATGTACTTTGCACTAGTTGCTCCGTGCTTGTGGAACCAACTGCCACCTGAAAAATATGATTCCCTCTATATTTCTGCCTTTAAATCAAGGCTCAAAACCCATATGTACACCCTGGTGTTTCCTCCCCATTAACTATCTTACCTCTGCACTACTATCTGTGTTTATGTTGATGTATGGGCTTTACGTCTTTTATTTTGGTTATTGTTATTTTACCTTCATTGTTTACCAACTGAATGCACTATGTACAGCACTTTGGACAGTGCAAACTGTCATAAATGTGCTTTTATAAATACATTTTACTTACTTACTTACTTATAACTCACCCAGGCCCTTTGGCACAAATCACCCCAATCCCAGAATTTTGGATAATAAGCATGATGCAGCAGTTTAGGGCTGACATCGTGCTAACTGTATAGACTCAAAATGTAGCATACCAAAGCACTAAAACATGTGTCAAATGTTTTCAAACTTGTCTATAAGTGTTCAGACACAATAATCAAAAAACCTTGATCATGGAAATTTTACTTTGAAAGGCAAAACACAGTTTTTTGAGCTTAAATGTGCTTATATCTTATTCCTTGTGTCTCCCTTCTTTACAGGATGAGTCAAATGGATGGCTCTTCTTAAATATGTGGTTTCCAATTTCTTCCACGGTTTTCTAGAAACAAGGGGTGGCACAACTTCCAAAATGCACAACTTAGGCCACTCTCCCCTATTTCCAAAATTAAAACATAAAAATAAAGCAGCATTGAAAATTCATAAAATAAATCTTCTTGTCCTACACTAGCATGCTGTTTGAAAAATAATTCAATAATTGAAATAATACAAAGTGTTTTCCCCTTAAAATGACTAAAACCATTTCAAAGACAGTCACAGTGTGGCACTTCTGTAAACTTACTGAAAGGTGCCTGGGCCATCACTCTCATGCATGTATCAGACTTTTCTCTGCGCTGTATGAGCCGATAAGTTGTGTTGCCACGGTGATGTGGAGTCTTAAACTAGTCTAGCTTTGCAGAGCACTTCTTTCTGTTTAGCTAAATATATCCCCATTGAACCGCACTGTGTCTATTATCGTCACCGGTTAAATGTCGGTTTGCTGCTGCTCGTTTACCCTCCCGCGTACATGCCGTAGTCACGCGCAGCGCGGCACGGTCGCGCGCGCAGAGCTCCCGACACAGAGCAGCTGATAGACTGAGCAGAGAGAAACGCTTGGAGACATATGTGCACATTTATTTACCGCAAATCACGGCCTTTCGCGCATTTCTGACCATGAAAAATCACACATCGCGCTTGCTAGTACATTAATTGTGCAGCACTAAAAATAAAAAAATTAAAGATTTTTTTTTTTTTTTTTTTGGTCGGTCAGTAGTCAAGGCGGGGGGCTGGTTTTGCTAAGGCGGCCGCCTTAACTATAAAGCGCTGGGGGAAACACTGGGTTTAAATTATCGCTTTGACATAAGTCTTCAGGTTGACACGGCCAGCCAGGTCTGACCAGTTTTTCAGAAACCTGGCCAATTGACCAACCAGCCGGGACAGGTCATACCACAATGAAGCTGACGAGCAGCATCATCCTGTTTTAATCGTTGTAACCACCAAGGTCCTGCTTTCTGTATTGTTTCTAAAAATACAAAATTAAAATAGACCTTAAAAAGTTCTTAATGCAAAGAAAGATACAAGGCACAAAGAAGTTGGAAATAACTGAAGGAACAGATTTGTGTTCAAAGATTATGAACTTTTTTGTAATGATTTCAGTAATGTTTTCAGTAATTTTGCAGTGATGAGAGCAGAATGAACTAAGCCTAAATGTTGCAACCAAACATAGGCCAACTTTATAGTTTTGAAGGGTAGGATGGTTTGGTTATTCATGAAGAGAACCGCCTTTTTTTCTTTTTTGTGTGAAGAATTTGTTGTTGATGTTAATTTTTAAGCGTTATTTATTTCAACAATACCACCAACATATTTCAAATGATTTATTGTCATGTGCAGAAATACAAAAGAGTGCAATATTTGGTGCAGTCAATTAGTGTAAATGTATCTTATCCCAGAAACTAGTAGCATAGAAAACGTGCAAATTGTGAAAAAACTTTTAGATTGCTTTAGTGAATACTAAAGAAGAGCAATGTCTCTGTGTGGACTGATTATTTTGCAGAGATCTGCTGATCTGTTAAACAATTGTGTGAGTGGGAATCAAAATAAATTGGTATGCTGGGCTAAGTCAGAAATGTACGTGCTACTATTGTAAAATAATAAGCCCTTGCTCCCCCAACTGTCCCTGCAAATCCCTGGTTGATAAGATAGTTATTCTCTCTACAATGTATGTGTTTATTGAGGGATGAGCGCACTCACACACATTGATACGAGTAAAGCATGGGTAAGGGGGGGGCATTGACTGGATGTCTTCAAGGGCCCAGCCCAGATACCAATCCTCAAGTATGAAGAACTCTTTGAATTAACTTGAAAAACGTCATGAGATCCAACGCTTACAGGAAATGAGAAAGAAAAAAACATGTCCACGTGCGTTGCCAGTGCCGATATCTAAAGCAATACAAACAGCTTTCATAGCCTCGCCACATTGCAAACTATTCAATATCTATTCAAAGTTGGGTGTTTACACAGAGCTGCGGCTCCGCTTAAGGCCATTTAAAAAGCAGTAGAAAAGCAGAAATGTTCAAAATGTTTCAGATTGAGCACATCGGAGTGTAACTGTTTCAAACATAATCCATCCTATAAACCCTTTGTGTGCCAAATGGTGACAAGATTGGGTTTTGATATTACACAGTTTTGTCTGGATTATATTTTCTGAGTTGTTCCTGCTCACGGAAAACACATCTAGGCCTACCTGCTACTTGTGTCTGGGTGTGGTTGTGAAAAGTATTTGGACCCCATGAAAAAACAGGTTGGGTACCTTTTGTAGTTCTTCTACATTCTTATAAACAGGACAGGCTAGTTACTCTGTAATTTTCCTGAGTCTACAAACTTCAGGGGCCCAGCCAATTGTGTGGGCAGGCCTGACGTGCGCTTCATGTTACAGGCATTGAGTTGAGACACACCCAGTGATCAATATAAGAGGTAAACTCCTTCCCATCTCAGACTGACTGCAGCGACCGCCACCATGACACCAGCCTTCATCATCCTCCTGTGCTTCGCGCTCACGGTATTTACACTTTTCAACTCCTTTGTGATTTTCTCTACTAATGACATCTATCGCAGATGCCCAAGTGAAAACAAGTGTATTTATCTATACTTAGAGTATATTTGAAGTGTATTGAAAGTTTGCAAGTATATCAACACCCTATGTACTTATTTAACCCTCATGCACCACTGGGACCATTTTCTGCCTTTTGGCCTTTTTTTTGTTTTAGTTTTTTTAATAACTTTAGCTGTGCTTATGTTAGCCTAATACATTTTGGCCAGGGTTAATTTTTATGCAGATCATTTCTGAATTTCTACTCAGCAACTTCATAGCACCTATAATAAAGGCAGGACATTATTTTGTTACACAGAAGACCATTTTCGGCCCCCATTGACTTCCATTCAAAACGGCCTATTTTTCTAAATTTGATCCTGCTGACAAACCAGCATAAAATATATTTTTCTATTATTTGGTGCTTTCATCCTTGACAAAAGGCAACACAATTTGTGATTTTCACCCAACTACTAGGTGGTGCCCTTTAGGTATAATTTGCATGGGGTTGAATGACAGGCTATTTTCCTGGTTGTCAGTCCTGCAATATTGTTGCCCCCCAAAGGTCAATGTAAAAAAAATATTTCAACCTAAATGGTGTTGATGTGTTGGTAGGGATACCAGTGTGTGGTGTATATGTAGATATTGAGAAATTATCGTTTGTGTGTGTGTGTGTACAGACAGCCAAACTTCAGACAGCCAAACTTGTACAGTCCCCTCCAATAGTATTGGAACAATGAGGCCGATTCCTTTATTTCTTGCTGTAGACTGGAAACATTTGGGTTTGACACCAAAATATGAAGATGAGGCAATAGCTCAACATTTCAGCTTTCATTTCCAGGTATTTACATCTGGATTCGATACACAACTGAGAAGATAGCATTATTTGAAAAGGAACACCACATTTTTAGGTGAGCAAAAGTATTGGAACAGATAAAATACATTAAAGTGAATAAGACTTAATGTTTTGTTGCAAAACCTTCGCCTGCAATAACTGCATCAAGCCTGTGACCCATTGACATCACAAAACGTATCCATTCTTCTTTTGTGATGCTTTTCCAGGCTTTCACCGCAGCCTCATTCAGTTGCTGGCGTCGTAAAAATACTTGGCGGTCCAAAGGGGCCGCCAAGGGACCAAGTTACTCGTAGTGGCTTTAAGTCTTATTCACTTAAATTTATTTTAAGTGTATCTGTTCCAATAATTTTGCCCCCCTTGTTGTGTTCCTTTACAAATAATGCTATCTTCTCAGTTGTGTATCAGATCCAGATGTAAATACCTGGAAACAAAAGCTGAAATGTTGATCAATTGTCTCATATTTATCGTTTGGTGTCAAACCCAAATGTTTCCAGTCTACAGCAAAAATAAAGGAATTGGCCTCACTGTTCCAATACTATTGGAGGGGACTGTATGTAAAAAATGGCTCAATTTGAAAGCATTAACATCGGTAAAAACCTATCTTTTTCAAACCATAACCATGTTGACAGACAAATGTAAATGTGAGGTTATTAGGCATGCATCCCAAACTTAAGACACCAACATTACACTTTTTACCCCCACTTAGCTGAATTCTTCATTTACTTCAGCTTTTACTGATAAGTCAAATTGCTCCTTAAAACAAAACAAGAAAAAAAAATGATTTTTTATAATTTTTGTAATTTTTTAGAGTTGCAGACCTATACATAAAAAAATTAGCAACACATGAAAGGTTAGGATCCATATGGATACCTAAGGGTTGTGACTGTGTGTTTGTTGTGAAATTATTGTGTGTGCGTATGTGTGTGTCTTTGTGTGCTTCCATATATATGCAGCTAAAAGGTGCTATTTTGGGGCTTTCAGGTGGCTGCTCACAAAAGTGCACTGACACTCTCCCAAAACTGTGTACTCACTCACTCATGCTCATACACAAACGCAGTCACTCACTCACTCACTCACTCACTCACTCACTCACTCACTCACTCACTCACTCACTCACTCACTCACTCACTCACTCACTCACTCACTCACTCACTCACTCACTCACTCACAAACACACAAACACACACACACAGTTTTGGGAGAGTGTCAGTGAACTTTTGTGCAAAAAAAATTCCAATCTGCATCTATTATATCATATTTTCTTTTCGTTTTTGGGAAAGAAATATACTGACTATGACACAAAAATAATCATTTTAAGCATTGAAAGCAAACGAAAATCAACTAATATTAAATATGTATGTACAGAGCTCAAGTGGGGAAAATAGTTTATAAAAAAAAAAGTAAAAAAAGCATTATTGTATAATACGTTTATGGCAGTTAATTGGGCGTGGCTTCTTGTGGCCCTTAGGGTCTCCTGTGTAACAAAAAAGTTATGGAGGCATGAGGGTTAATAGTATACTTTAAGTATATTATTTTGTGTGCTATGTTTGAGTGTATTTTTAATATGCTCAAGTATAGTTATTAAAAGTGTGCTGTGTTTGAGTGTGTTTCTTAATGTGCTTAAGTATAGTCATAACAAATGTGCTATGTTTGAGTGTATGTCTTAATATGCTTAAAGGTGGGGTATGTGATTTCTGATTGGTCAAAATGAACATGAGCGGTACACTTTGACCACTCAGAGCGAGGCTCTGATTCTAGAAAAAAATAAAATAAAATGGCTGTTGGGACTGTCAACTGTTCAAATCTCTATCCCAACTGCTATTTTCTCCCCAGAATCGCCATAACAGTGCCAAAGTGAATGGACAGTCCCAACAGCCAATAAGAACAGAGAATCGGAGCCTCGCTCTGATTGGTCAAATTGTCAGCTCATGTTAACTTTGACCAATCAGAAATCATATACCCCAGCTTTAAATAGTATACTTGAGTACAAAATACAGTCATGCCCAAAATTATTCATATACCACTGGCCAATTTTGACTTAAAGTTACTTTTATTCAACCAGCAAGTTTTTTTTTTGATTGGAAATTACACAGGCTTCTCCCAGAAGATAATAAGACCATGTACATTTTTTTTTCAACTTTTATTTACATTTGAACAAAAAGTGGCATGTCCACAATTATTCATACCCTTCTCAATAATCAATAGAAAAGCCCTTATTGGCTATTGTAGCAATCAAACACTTCCTATAATTGCTGACCAGCTTTTTGTATGTCTCCACTGGTATTTTTGCAATGAGCTCCAACTCTTTCAGTTTGAAGGGACTCACTGCCATCACCCTGATCTTTAGCTCCCTCCACAGATTCTCAATTGGATTCAAGTCAGGACTCTGGCTGGGCCACTGTAAAACGTTAATGTGTTTGTCCGCTCACCATTTCTTCCCCACTCTTGCTTTGTGTTTTGGGTCGGAGGGGGCGCCCTTGCCCACTGCGCCACTGGCACCCCCATCCTTTTTTTTTAACATAACATACGATCTAACATGAATCTATACGGGTCAATTTGCCACTGTGGTTAAAACATTTATTATTTCTCTTTTGGATTTCTCCATGCAGGTTGATTTAGAAAACAGTGTCTTGATTATTTTAGGTTGTTAGTGACTCTGTGGATCAAATTAGTCTCAAACTAGAATCATTGTTGACTCTGGACACCTGCTCCTCCTTCTGCTATTTTGGGCCAAAGAAAATCTATATACCTTTTTTTTCTTTTGACCTTTTTCCTAACATAAATCTACAGATGTCACTATGTCACTATAAAAACCTTTTTTTCTCTTTTGGATTTCTCCATCCAGGTTGATTCACAAGTGATGTTTAACTGCAACGGCAGACAGTGCCCTTCTGGTCAGGACTGCATCACGTTGGACGGCATATCTCGCACACCTCGCTGCATGGACCCGTGTGATCACAACACGTGGCTAAACGACGCCTGGAGAGCCACAGACAACGAAATGACAATTAATCCTCCATGCGACGTAGACCAAAACTGGCAGAACTGGTACCGTCTGTTCCTCGGTGAAAGCAGCGTTCAGATGCCAGAGAGATGCATTGATTGGCGCATGTGTGGAACTGCTATTCCACTGTGGCTGCAGACGCCCCACCCACAGCTCTCTGCAGGCATCATACAGGCCGAGGTTTGTGGCAGCACGAGGGGTGCTAGATTTGGAGACTGCTGCGACTTCGAGTCCAACCCAATCCATGTGAAAGCCTGCCCAGGAAACTACTACGTCTACAAGTTCGTAAAGCCCAGTCAATGCGCTCTAGCGTACTGTGCAGGTAAGCAAGAAGTATTCCTTCTATGCGTCACACTGTGGTATCAAAGTTGAGCCAAATGCTAAGATCAAGATCCAGAGGCTTCAGCTGCTGAAGCACAAAGTTATAAGTCTAGTTCTTCAGACTGACAGTGAATGGAATCCTTATTCCATAGTGTATGTGGAGATGATCATGTCTTTGGATAATTCAGACCTTTGGTACCATCAGGTTCTCTAGTGAACTAATTTATCAGAATGTATTCAGGACAAAGGGCAGTGAAAATATGGTTGTTTTAAAAAAAGTTTTCTTGGGTCTCACTTTACCCCATCTTAGGGGTAAACTGAGACAGACTAGCGAAAATCAAGGGGGTAAACTGATCCACTTATTTTTTCCACTCTGAAACTACCATAACAACACATTTTGGAACAGTTTGAATCCTGACAGCTAGTTTGAAAACCACATATTCCAGAACTAATGGAGTAGTAACAGAATCATGGGGTTTGGTCAATTAAGCAAAATATTTTTCTAAACACTCGAAAGTAACTCTGATACAAATACAACATATAATTCATATTCAATAATTAATATTCAAATGACAGATAGAACCAGTTAGATTATGATTGTTTTCTTGTGTCTCACTTTACCCCAGCTTAAGGGTAAAATGACACAGACCAGAGAAATCAAGGGGGTAAACTTCCTAAATAGTAGGGTTTGAATAGCAGTTGGAGATTAAATCAAGATAATAGTCAGATTTGGCTTTCCCAACCATTTTTGTTTATCTATTTCTGAGTTGTCTAAAAACCGTCCAATTTGAATTTTCTCCAGAGTGTCTAAGCTAGAGACCAGGCTTTATTTATCTCAGAAAATATGTCGGAAAGTTAATTTGTGAAGCAGGGGTGTGATCTACTTTTTACACACACACACACACACACACACACACACACACACACACACACACACACACACACACACACACACACACACACACACAAAGGGGGTCTCACCTTTTATTTCGTTTCTTGATCAAAAAATTATTTGAACATAAACTTAAACATCACACTTAGGCCTCGATGGGAAGGTAAAGGGGTGAGCAGATGGATAGTTTAATTTTTTCCTATTTTTTTGTGTTTTTTCCCTTCTTCTTTCCCTGTTATATTATGCTTGAAAAAAAAATTTAAAATTAAATTGAAGCAGTTCGTTATTGCGTATAGATGTCAAAAAATATTTGAAACAAAAACTTCTTGTCTGTTTTCAGAACTGGCCGGAGGGCCCCAATGATCAGCTTGCTGTTGCTGTCGGACCAATCAGCTGTGAGTATTTTCTGTTCTTAAAACAAATCTGTTCTTCATTGAAACAAGCCCTGCGTTCCAAATCTCTTTCCTTTTCATCTCCTACATACTACATATGACCATTAAAATAATCTAGTTAGGATGCAGTATGCTACAAGTGGGACATACTTTTACTTGTTTATTTCATCATAACATGGCGCCTTGATCTTCTCCTTGCTTTTATATCTGTCTCATACCCTGTTTGTTTTCATACTGGTGCTCCGTTGATGCGACATCACTTATGGTGCGCACTGGATTGTTGGTCAGAATCGCCCAAATAGGATGCTGATTTTTAACACTAAAAATCTCGTCCGGATCTAGTAGACATCAGGGTATTTCTAACCATCCTAAATCTGGCCACAAGAATCGGGACATCCTAAATCTTTTTTCTACCATACTAAATAGTAGAAAGTATGGGGATTGGAACACAGCCATGGCCTTTATGTTCTGATGAATATATGTTTTTCTCTGTTTGTGTCTTTAGGTTTCTGAGGAGCAGAAGACGATGTCGCAGCTTTTAACTTTTTTCATTTTAATCATTAACAGAAAATCAACGTTGATCAATGTAACCAGATATAATCACTAGACGAGTTTACATGTATAATAATAATAATAATGGATTGGATTTATATAGCGCTTTTCTGGGCACTCAAAGTGCTTTACAGGGTTCCAGGTACTATTCATTCACAGACAGTCATACCGGTGATGGAAGCGTGGCTGCCATTCAGCGCCCACGGCCCCTCAGACCACCACAAATATACAGCAGTCAGTCACATTCATACATAGACACTTATATTCAGATTGAAAACATTTTCGTCAAGACCAAAGTTAATCAAACCGTTCCATATGAAGTCATTCATCTGAATAAAATAGTAGGGTTAGTAAAATATTTCCATCTAAATGATTAAAGCCGATTACTTTCTGGCTATGTTGTTCTGAGCATGCTCACTAACTGGACCTCGTCGGATAAAACATTTTTAACTCAAACTATTTGATATTTAAGTATTATTGGAGGAATTGTAATGAAAGTCAGGAAGAACTCACTTTTTTCAAAGATTATTTTTTTGGCATTTTCAATCTTTATTAGAAAGTAAAGAGTTGAAATGGGGAGACAGAGAGAGGGGGGGGGGGTGACCTGCAGAAAGGTCCACGGGTCAGATTTGAACCCGCGACCACTGCAACGAAGGCTGGAGCCAATATGGTAAGCGCTCTATCCACTAAGCCACCGGAGCACCCCAGATTTGGGCATTTTACGATCTGATCCATTCATTGTATTAAACGTCCATGTAACCAGTAAAGTTTGAATCTGCAAACTGAATTAATTCATTTGGTTTGAAGAAATATAATCCATGTTATTAATCAATCACTTCTTATAAACAGTGTGAAATCAACGACACTTAAAGCTGATTATTTCTTTTATTTTTGTGATGATTTAACAAAATTAAAATATATCTATTACACTTTCCATTGAGTCTGTTTTATATGTATTTACTTTTGTATGTATGTATGTATGTATGTATGTATGTATGTATGTATGTATGTATGTATGTATGTATGTATGTATGTATGTATGTATGTATGCATTATGCAGACCAACGCGGTTCCCAAGCCCAGCTGGGCAGGGAACCCTATTGATTTTGAACAGATTTATAATATATACATTTTTCTCTGCGCAAACGTGGGTCCACAGCCCTAACCGTAAGTCTGTGTGATAAACCAACTAGCAGGGCTGCACTCTATGCAGACAAAACACTTAAACATGCACACCACTAGGTGGCGCTACAGCAAAGAAAACGCATTTGGGGTGTTACAACCTGGCTCAAAGGTGCTCATTAATCCAAAACTATTCAGCGTATGAAGAACAATCTCTAGAGATACAGTATGTTTGTCTTATTGGGTTGAAGATAGTCCAACAGTTTTGTAACATAACTATACAAGGGGGCGCCAGAAACACGAAAAGTTAAACTCACAGCATTCCATCTGGGGCCATTCCTGGGACTTACCCTAAGAATTGGTCAACATAAGTCAAAGTGAGAAGGGATTATTATTGTTTTTTTAAACAACCCTAACCCTCAACTAAATTAATAGAATTCAATGTAAATAGCTAAAAGGTGGACTGGCTTGCTCCCCCTTAAAATCTGTTTCTGTTTATCCCTGAATCAAATGCTTTGGTGGGTATAGTTGTAGGGCTGATGCCAATAGGTGGGTTAAGTTTCATAGATTTAGGACTTTCCTAGTGGGGGATAGTGACCCTACCCTAACCCTACAGAAAAATAATTGAATTAAATATAAATAGCCCAAAAATTAACTGGCTTGCTGTGAAAAGCAGCCCTTCTCAAAATATGTTTCTGTTTATCCAAGCTTAAAATACTTTAGTGGGTATAGTCATAGGACTGATTTTAGTAAGTAGAGTAAGTATTTTGGACTTAGGACTGTCCGAGTGGGAGATAGCGATCCTAACCTAACCCTCAGAGAAATAATGGAAGTCAATGTAAATAGCCCAAAAATGGACTGGCTTGCATTGAAAAGCACCCCCCAAAAAATCTGTTTCATCCCAGCAGCAAATGCTTTTGTGGGTATAGTTGTAGGGCTGATGCTAATACTACTCTCACATTGCAGCTTACATTGTAAAGCTTTTCACAATGAACCCTGCTGAACTAATACGGATTCAATTGGTTCCACAGTTGTGACACTTTTTGACATGCGACTTGCAGGGCCAGTACATACCGCTGATCTGTAGGCAAACAGAAACAGAAAAGTACACCGACTCGCTACTAGGTGGCGCTACAATCAAGGTGAATGCACAATTGACACACTATGGTTCTAAGGTTTGTTAAATTGTTCCACAAGGGGGACGCCAAAACACAAAAAGTATATACTGTATCTCCTTATCCACTTGAGCCTATTTCTCTGCGATCTTTTAGCTTTTTGGTCTGTAACTCCCAATCCAAACATCCGACATTCAAAAACTTTATTTCCCCGGATTCTGTGAAGTGAGCGGTCGGCGCCGTGGTCGACGACGCTCTGGACCCGAGTTTAGCCGGAGAGCCAAAGTCTCAAAAATGGGTTGAACCTGACATGGTCTGCCATACTTTTTATTTGTGTCGTTTATTTTAACTTTGACCCTAAGAACCAATAATTGGAGGGTCTGCGGCCATTTGAGTGTATGCACCCTTTATTTTCTGTCAGAAAAATGTGATTTGTTTTTCTTGAACTCCTCGGTGGGTTGGATAAGCTGTCAATACATGCAATCCATATACACAGAACACGTGCTGACAACATCCACTGAGAAAACCCTCTTAAAACACATTTCTACATGATTTTGCGTCAATTTAATGCAAAACAACGACCATTCCCGGAGGCCTAGCCAAAGTAAAAAAAACATTCCAGATATGGATTTTAATTTGGGATATGTAATAGAGTTCTTTGAGGCCTTTCAGGGTAAGATCCCCCTGTCTCGCTACCTTTTCGCATTCCTAAGTCATTTGCTTCCAAATCAATCATGTCAAAAGTTGAATTTGCCATCATCACACAAACAATGGGGTAGAGATGTGTAACCAATTCTGCTTGAAACCCGACGGTTGATGACGGTTGTCAATTTTGGTCCCACTGACCCCCCAGGAAGGCCCCAAAATAACCCGGAACCACCTGTTTAACATAGATTACATGTTGGAATGCAGTAGTATTTGATGAGGGAGGACAAAGAGGGCAATTTCACATTCAGGTCAATGGGTGCTTTCAGGCAACACCACTTCCCATGTCACAACAACCTTTAATTAAGGACTTGGCTCCATGATAATGCCTCCTAGATGGCACTTTTACAGCTCATTGAGAACTTTCTGTTGATCCCATGCTTGACCCGAGCGTCGTCGACCGTGGCGCCGGCCCCTCACTTCACAGGGATGTAAAGTTTTCGAATGTGGGATGTTCGGTTTGGGAGTTATAGACCAAAAAGTGAAAAAAAATTGCAGAGAAATAGGCTAAAGTGGATAAAGAGATCTATACTTTTTGTGTTTTTGGCGCCCCCTTATGGAGAAATGTTCTGAAACGTTTTGAGAATGCTACTAAGGATAGCACGAACATATGTCTAAAGTTTGGACGTATACGACAGTTTTGACCCAAATCTCACACACGCACACACGCACACACACACACACGCCCACACACACACACACACACACACACACACACACACACACACACACACACACACACACACACACACACACACACACACACACACACACACACACACACACACACAGTTGCAAGTGTTATGACTTTTTGACGGGAACCATTTGTGTTCCCTTGGGAAAACTCCACCCACATTCAGTGGACACTCAACAGGGGAGGAGCAAAACATATAGAATATTCTCTGCATGGGAGTCCTACCAACATTCCACTCTGTCAGGCAGACCTTTACAACATGAGCAGCAGAAGCAAAAGGATGACAGTCCAGGAGGCTCTGGAAGTCATCATTGATCATGACAGTGAAATAGAGGAGGATGTATCTTGAGCTAAATTCTGATTCTACTGATTCTGATTTTGAACCAGATGAGGGAA
Organism: Ammodytes marinus; assembly: GCF_949987685.1. Taxonomy (NCBI): domain Eukaryota; kingdom Metazoa; phylum Chordata; class Actinopteri; order Uranoscopiformes; family Ammodytidae; genus Ammodytes; species Ammodytes marinus. The sequence goes on from NW_027648322.1 coordinate 58,611, forward strand.
TTGCTATTCCTATTCCTCCAAGCAAGACATTCATGTCAAACAATGGTGAAATTCATCCCCAAATATGCGTCAGGCAAACCTGTCTGCAGAAAGCATACAGGTGAAACTCATATAATTAACATATCATGGAAAATGAATTGGAATTGAGGCAAGAAGTCATGCAAAATGGACCCAAACCAAGTACTGAGTACACATCCATGATTATACTTTATATAGGGCTGATATTTCTGTATTAAAAATCCCTTTTTTTATTGATTTCATGTAATATTCAAATTTTCTGAGATTTTAAATTTGGGGTTTTCATAAACTGTGTAAACCATAATAATCTAAATTATAACAAATAAAGGCTTTGAATATCTCACCTTTAATGTAATGGGTCTATATACTATATTACTTTCACCTTTTGAGTCAAATTACTGAAATAAATGAACTTTTGCACGATATTCTAATTTTTCGAGTTTCACCTTAAAGACAGTGCCAGGGCCCACTAGGATGGCGCTGACTCATGTGACTGACATCAAGTCAGCTTTTGAGCTGGTCATGCCAGATTCAATACAGAAAATCATTCTGGAAAGGACTAATCTAGAAGGGAGGTGTGTTTTTGGGGAAAAGTGGAAGGAGCTGGACAAAACACATTTAGATGCGTATTTGGGGCTCCTCATCCTGGCTGGGGTCGAAGGATGAATCGACAGCCAGTCGGTGGGATGCAGACAGGCAGGGCTATATTTCAAGCCACAATGTCTCTGGAGACTTTTCACATTTTCTCCAGTGTTTCAAAAGTAATAAAGTGGTGAAACATTACAAAAAAAGTTTGAACATGTATTTTTTTAATGAAAAACGAGTGAATTATCCTTATTGAACCATTACTTGTTGGTAAGGAACACCACATTGCACTAAATATTGATAGAATAGTTAGTAATGGAGTTGGTAATGACATGTTCACACTGCTTGTTAGGAATTTCTTTGGTTTAGGACATCTTTTGGAGATTTAAACATGGAACACCATTGCTGTTCCTGACAAATGAACATAACAGGAGGGTTAAATAACTTTTTTTTGTGTGCATCTGTAGATGTTCTGTGCAAAGTTTAGTGTCAATTGTGCAAAAAAAAATGTGGGAGCTGAAAGGAAAAGTCCATTTTGCGTGTGTGTGTGTGTGTGTGTGTGTGTGTGAGTGTGTGAGTGGGTGAGTGAGTGAGTGAGTGAGTGAGAGCGAGAGAGAGGGTGTGTGTATGTCAGTGTGTGTCAGAGAGGAGAGGGAAAGAGAGAGAGAGGGTGTGTGTGAGAGAGAGGGAAAGAGAGAGAGAGAGAGAGGTTTGTGAGGGTGTTGACACTTCAAGGAAGTTATGTAAAAAGATTCCTTGAGTGTGAGTGGCTCAGCAGGTTTTCATTCCATTGGTTTTGGTAAACCAAACAGGTCGACATGACTACATGTACATTAAAACAAACAAACAGACAAAAGCCCAAAGAAAAACGAAATAAAAATATAATTCTTTGCACAGATGGTCTCATTTGCTCATGTTACATGTAATTTATGATCTTTAGAGGAACAATTAGACTGTTTCAGAAGTATTTTAAAATTCCTCGTTGCACCTTTAAGGCTGACTCTTGGAATGAGGTGCAAATGTACTTTCTGCACAGACGGCAATAAATATGTCGAACTCTTGGACTTGAACTTGTCGATTGATGGATGGATGGATGGATGGATGGATGGATGGATGGATGGATTGATGGATGGATGGATGGATGGATGGATGGATGGATGGATGGATGGATTGATGGATGGATGGATGGATTGATGGATTGATGGATGGATGGATGTCAGCACCGTTAGTGAAATATTTTGGCTCCTCAGAAACAAAGTGACATGTGAACACGTGTGTATAAATACATATACTGCAAGTGTATCAGAGCACAGGGTTCACTGGCAAGTTATTTAGAGCAGGCCTTTTTATTTATATACTTTTGTTTTAGTGGTTTTACATATTTTTACACATACTGATAAAAAACTGAATAAGTAGACACATACAATACTTACACCCCCCCCCCACTCCATCCCTCTCCCTCACATAAACAGACAAGACAGACGAAATAACAATGATAACAAATAAACGCTGAGCAGGCCTTTTCTGACTATAATTCCCATATCAGAAGTCACCAGATGTCAATGACGTCTCATATGCAAAGACAACATTGTGTGAAATTGTTTCTGTAAAAATCCCAAACAAGTTTAAAGCTGCTCCAAGGAACTTTCAGTTTGTGTTCATTCTTGCGCCCCCCTTTGGACAAAAGCAGGTAGTGTTTTTACTACGCCAGCTGTTGTTCCTGGGTGAGCGTATACCCATTTTTGATTTGATTTGATTCAATTTATTTCAGACATATCAAACATACAAAACAAAATGAAAAGCATGGAAATACAATAAACAAAAATTATGTTTTCCACAAAAAAAAGAAAAGAAAAGAAAATAAATTATCTGTATTGCTGAGATATGCCTGAAAAGGAGCAGGAAGAAGTATACACTTATTTAATCCTACCCCTGACAAAGGCATTAAGAAAAACGATATAACAATAGCATTTTTTGCAATGATGATCTCGTTTGCTGTTACATGTAATTTATGATCATCAGAGGAAAACTTAGACTGTTTCAGAAATATATATAAAGTTCCTCGTAGCACCTTTAAAGATGGGTGCAACATGTTTCAAGGTTATTTGTCATTTTGTGTTGCAGGTGTTACATCTGTTTTTGCACCTGTGACATAATGTTCCTAATTGATTGGATTACATTCACTTTAGCTGAGCCACTTGAATGGCAAATTAAATGTGTGTGTGTGTGTGTGTGTGTGTGTGTGTGTGTGTGTGTGCGTGCGTGTGTTTGAGAATGTGATTAGTTCAGTCTTAAAGCAATTACAACTACCTGCAATGAACAGCCATATGTGCACCAATAGGGTTTTTTTTAAAGATTTTTTTGTTTTGGCATTTTCAAGCTTTATTAGACAGTACAGAGTTGAAATGGGGAGACAGAGAGAGAGAGAGAGACAGACAGAGAGACAGAGAGACAGAGAGAGAGGGGGGGGGGATGACCTGCAGTAAAGGTCCACGGGTCGGATTTGAACCCACAACCACTGCAACGAAGGCCTGAGCCAATATATGGTACGCGCTCTATCCACTGAGTGCTTTAGAAGTTTGTTTGGAGATTGATGTTGGTTGTGTATGGGCTATTAAAGATAAATACACAGACGCAAACTAACAAGGTTTAGTTAAAACATATTATTTCTTCCTTACCGTTTTTCAATTTGAAAAATCCGAATCTTTCAGGGTTAAATCATCATTTGCAAGGATTAGTTTAGTTTATTTATTTAGCGCAGATTAACACCAATGGTGTAAGGAGGGAACAAAGCCCCCTGTCAAGAATCACAATCAAATCATACTCATAAGGCTAATAAATAAAAGGTACATTTCTTTTTTTCACCTTTATTTATACAGGTAAATCCCATTGAGACCGAAGACTCTTTTGCAAGGGAGACCTGTTTTCCTTTCCCACGTTACCATTCACACACACACCGATAGCAGGCTAACTATCGACATTCACACGAGGCAAGGTGGGTGAAGTGTCTTGCCCAAGGACACAACAACCATGACACAAGTGGCAGGGCGGGGATCGAACCTCCAACCCTTTGATCATCAGCCGACCCGCTCTACCACCTGAGCCACAGTCGCCCCAATGGACTCCACTTATATAGTGCTTTTCCCTGTTTTTTCACAAACTCAAAGCGCTTTAAATTGTTTTGTACACATTCACCCAATCACACACACATTCATTCATACACCGATAGCAGCAGCAGCTACCACGCAGGGTGCAAGCTAACTATCAGGAGCAACTTAGGGTTCAGTGTCTCTTTGCCCAGGGACACTTGGACATGTGGCGGGGAGACGGGGGATCGAACCACCGACCCTGTAACCCAGTGGACGACCACCCTACACACTTCACCACAGCCTCCCCAAGGAGACAAAGTACATAAATAATCAAAATAATCAAGTTAGATCCAGACCTGGGCAAAACAACAACATTAACCACAAGCCAGACAACGATCCCAATAGAGCAATTTACTCTAGTATTGACCCTCAGCATTAGACTTGTCCACAGTTCTCTGTTCCCTCTGTTTACTGTGTGTGTGTGTGTGTGTGTGTGTGTTTACTTCTTAAGCTAGTGGTGGATTACGAAAAGTCCAAATCGATATCAAAAGTTTAAAAAACTCTGATAAAAGTATTGTGTGGTCTGTTTAAACCAATAGCACACACACACACACACACACACACACACACACACACACACACACACACACACACACACACACACACACACACACACACACACACACACACACACACACGCGGCCGATGGTTTTTCTTCTTAAGCCTTGAATCTTAAGAAAGTAAGTTAACTGTCTCATCATTTGAAGACAGCTCCCTCTGTTTTCTCCTTAAGCTAGTGGTGGATTTAGAATAGTCCAATCCATATCAAAGTTTAAAAACTCTGATAAAAGTATTATGTGGTCTGTTTAAACAAATAGAGAGCATATATAGGGGCAAATTAGCTTGTATGTTCATGGCAACAGACTAGTAGTAGTTAAGGTTAGCAATAGCAGGCAGGACCAAAACGCAGACAGCTTCAGGCAAAGGATAATGTATTCTCTTCAAAATGACAAAAAAAAAAGCCAAAACTCAAAAAAGCAAGGAATAGACAGACACACACACACACACACACACACACACACACACACACACACACACACACACACACACACACACACACACACACACACACACACACACACACACGCGCACACACACACACACACACACACAGAGGACATGGGGAGGAACATGACAGACATACCAAACTAAAACAGAATACACAGGGACACATGGAAACCACCAAAACAAGACAAGACACCGACATACCATGACACTAGTATTGACTTGTTTGTGCCTTGACATGTTTCGACTATACTTCAGTCTTCTTCATAATATTTGTGCACGTCGCATGATCACAAATGAATGAAAAGTTATTTAATTAAACCGACAATTAAATCTGCAGTGTGTAGAATTTTGGGTTTTATTTCCTAGCAGATTTTGTAGAAAGTAATTATAATATCCATAAGTACATTTAATATAGTGCATAATAGCTGAAACATTTTTTTTTTATTATTATTTTTTCCCTTAGAAAGAGTCTCATATATGTCCATATTTCTGCATATTTTGGACCAAGGCCTAGTGCCGCCATCTTGAAAGTGTCATAGTTGGAATGTCATCAGGTGCATTGTTTAAAATTCAGAATTGTTCTTGTCCTTGAAGGCCACTGTAGCTTCTGTTATTATTCAAAAGGGTTGGGGTTACCCAGGGAGCGTTGCATTCTAGAACTTTCTTGATGATGTCATATTACACACTGCACCTTTAAGTGTTATCTTGAGTATATTATCCAATATCATGATGTCAAGGTACAAACAAATGGACAAGTCTGGTGACATGAACCTTTTTGAGTTGTATAGGGGCAAATTGTTTTCCTGTTTAAGCCTTGAATCTTAGGAAAACAAGTTAACTGGCTCTTTATGTGGAGACAACAAACCATTTACTTCTGATCAAGACTCAATCGGATAATATATTCTCAAGATAACACTTAATTGTTTGTTTGATTTGATTTGATTACCTTTCATTCATTTGTGATTAACAAAATATAGTTAACTCAAAAGACATGACAAAAACAAAAAAATTATTCTTCAGAAGCGTCAGCTGTATGTCAAGGTACAAACACAAATGAATACTAGTCTGAACATACAAGTTCATTTATCGAGTTAGACTAAATTATCCTTTTTGAATTACATATAGGTGAAGTGCTGTTATATCATAATATAAGACTATTAATGTGTCTTTATATATATATATGTGTGTGTGTGTGTGTGTGTGTGTGTGTGTGTATGTGTGTGTGTGTGTGTGTGTCTGTGTGTGTGTGTGTGTGTTCATGTTTTCCTGTTTAAGCCTTGAATCTTAGGAAAACAAGTTAACTGGCTCTTTATGTGAAGACACCAAACCAATTACTTCTGATCAAGACTCAAGTGGATAATATATTCTCAAGATAACACTTAATTGTTTGTTTGATTTGATTTGATTACCTTTCATTCATTTGTGAAGCGATGTGCAAAAACTAAAAACATTGTTAACTCAAAAGACACCCAGTGTTAATACACAGCCTAGGCTCTGTAAACAGGCACGTTTGGCACTTTCGTCTACACACCCTTTGTTTACCAGTTTACAGAACCATAGGCTGTGTATTAACATCAGATTGTTTTCATAACAAACACACAGTAAGGACAGGTAGCGGATCTTGAGGAGATATTCAGATAATGATAATGGGTTTTCTCAGGAGGGTGGATGGAGTCTCCCTTAGAGATAGGGAGAGAAGCTCAGTCATCCTGAGAGAGAGTAGAGATGCTTCTCCTATGTGTAGAAAGGAGCCAGTTGAGGTGGTTCGGGCATCTGGTCAGGATGCCTCGGGGAAGACCCAGGACTAGGTGGAGAGATTATATCTCCACCCTGACCTGGGAACACCTCTGTATCCCCCAGTCTGAGCTAGTTACTGTGGCCCGGGAAGGAGAAGTTTGGGGTCCCCTGCTCAAGCTGCTGGCCCCGAGACCCGACCCCTGATTAGCAGTTTATCATGAGTAATGATCATGAGAGAGTGAGTGATCCAAACCTCTAACTCTACATCATCTTTAAAAGCTTCTCTCTCTTCCAAAACCTACAATTTTCCCACTTGTATTAGCTCTGGGTCCAGTAGACCCGAACATCCTGAATGTAATATAAATGTGTAGGGGGGGTGTACAGCGTGTGTTGACCACATTTTTCTTCTGATATATGTTCTTCCCAGTAAATGAGCCAAGGCCAATGAGTCTCAGTTTGAAATCATAATTAATAGTATCAGTTTTCTTTTGATAAAAATGAAAATGGTTCCCACAGACCCGAACACCACACAAGGGTTAAAATCACTGTTATGTAAAAAATCTGTGAATATCTCCTCCCGATCGGCTAGCTGCCCTTACTGTGTGTGCGCTTAAAAAAAATCCAGTGTTAATCCACAGCCTAGGCTCTGTAAACGGGCTAGCTGCTGTGGGCCCCCTTTGTTTATACATGAACATATCAGTGCATCAGAAGTCCTCCACTGTTGTCAAAACTCTGAGACATTTCACTGCGATAGTTTGATAATGATGATTGAAAATGCACAATGTTGCACTTTCTCTGCACGGCTTGTACACATTTATTTTAAATATGTTTATGGTAGTTTTCAGTTTTAAGAACAGACAGTGCATACAAACACACATAGGGTGGTAGGATGGCCTAGAGGTAAGGTGGCCGACCAGTAACCATGAGGTCGCTGGTTTGATCCCCGGCACCGGACAGGAGGGTGTGAGTCGTAAAACTAGCAGAGGCTGGTATTGTGTCTACGGTGCCCACCATCTCTACCATTGTGTCCTTGAGCAAGACACTTAACCCCAAAACTGCTCCAGGGGCGCTGTACTGCGGCTGACCCTGCGCTCTGACCCCCTCCGAAATGTGGTAACTTGAGAGGGGATATGCGAAAAGACAAATTTCAATGTGCCTCGTGTACAACTGACAAATAAAGATAACTTAACATAACATACAGAACAAAGCACATCTAAATTAGCAGCCGCAGTCCATGGTCAAAACATAAATATTAAATAAAAAGATCAGAAGTCTTGCGAAAAGACAAGTGAATGAATGTCAGAGTACAATAAAAAAGAAAAATACACACATCCATACATTTGCACAGTAAAGCACTATAGAGCAGCCTACCCATTAAAGAATCTTATTACAGGGTCCCAAATCTTATCAAACACATCTCCTCTGTCATCGTTATAGTATCTCAGTCGCTCCAAATGCAGTGTGTGTTAGACATTTCTCCTAACTTGTACACATTTAAATTTTCATTTTTTCATTTAACTTTTATTTATCCTCGAGAGACCAATTGAGGGGTGACCCTCATTTTCAATGGTGTCGAGTTCAAACAAATTCCAAGGAAAAACAACAATACATAAACAATATTCAATGCAAATACATCAAATACACAACAACAGGTGAAGAGAAGAAAAAAAAACAAAAAACAAAAAAAACAATTGAAACATTTACACAGTGGTGAAGAGTGGCAGCAATTAAAATAAAATGAAATGGGTGAAAGTACAATATAGCCTAATTAAAACAGTTACAGGTAGAGTTTGGCAGATTTAAGATAGTTTGTTTAAATTGATTAAAGGAGATGAAGGTATTTAGTTTAATTTGTTGCTGTAAGTTGTTGTTAAATGGTGAGAATGATTGCAAGAGATTGGACAAGATTCACATGTTTTGCCTTTAATTATTTGTATTGCAGAAAAATCAAGAGACAAGACAGTTATACAGCACTGGACAAAATACAACTCCGGGGATGTTAATGTAGGAAAATGGCCACAACACAAGGCAGGGAAGGGTGTAAAGAGATAAGGGAGTAAGAGGGTTAAAGCTGCAGTGTGTAGAATTTTGGGTTTTATTTCCTAGCAGATTTTGTAGAAAGTAATTATAATATCCATAAGTACATTTAATTTAGTGCATAATAGCTGAAAAATGTTTTTTGAATTATTATTTTTTCCCTTAGAAAGGGTCTCATATATGTCCATATTTCTGCATATTTTGGACCAAGGCCTAGTGCCGCCATCTTGAAAGTGTCATAGTTGGAATGTCATCAGGTGCATTGTTTAAAATTTAGAATTGTTCTTGTCCTTGAAGGCCACTGTAGCTTCTGTTATTATTCGAAAGGGGTGGGGTTACCCAGGGAGCCTTGCATT
>NW_027648322.1:77500-82500 GCF_949987685.1 Ammodytes marinus
ATTTTACAGACACATTACAGCAACACAATCACCTCACTCACCAACACTACATTCAACCATCAAGCATTTAATATCGCAGTAGGCTGGGCACGCAAAAGATACGGACAGCGACTCCGGGATACCACACTCCACACAACACAACACCTCCTCAACACACACACCACTAACCCCCACACCAGCTCTCCACCTCTGCCCACATACCCCAGGTTGGACAGCTCTCTCCCTCCCATCCCGGAGGTGCCAGACGGAGAGGACTTCCCACACCTACCATCACTGGCCCCCAACCGAGGTTCCCTTTCCCTGGGTCGGTGCACCGCCCGACTGGAACATAATAACATCTATCAGAAGACCCGGCCCCCCCTACTTCCTACCCCTACCCTTGCCACATCATTTAAACAGCCCCCCCGAGCCCCAGCAACCACACAATCATCCACACACCCCACTTACAGGCCCCAGTCAGCAGCCAGACCACCGCCAACCACAAACGGCTCCCTCTCACCCCCTCCCCTCCTAGCCAGCACCCCACAACGCAAAACCTTTAGCCAATTATTTCAAAAAACACCCTTCACCCAGAAGCCTCCTCAACCAAGGATGACTCAAAGAAGCCCCATCTCCATCCTCACCCCTCCCCACTCCAAGCAACCCAAACCGGCCCTCAACCCATCTAACCCCACCCTCTCCTCCCCCTTACAACAGAGGGTGAAACGAGCCACCTGGGGGCTCAAACCAGCCACCCAGGTGACCACCCACCCCAACCCCCAATTATCCCCCGTCATCAGCCCACTACCACCACCTTCAGCCCAGCCCCAAGTAACTACAACCACCTCACTCCCCGGCACCAAACCCAAACCGACCCAGGGAACCATCAAAACCACCAAAGCCATGGCCCAAGTCCACACCCCCTCTGAAAGAGACACCACTTCCCTAGACCTCCACTCCATCTCACTCACTACCCTCAGCAATTCCAACATCTCTGTTCACTGCAATGACTCTATTTCCTCCCTTTCTCCCACACCTGCAGGTGGCGCTGGCGACCGGAGTGGCGCGGCAGAGCGGCGCACCCCGGAGGACCGGCGTGGAGGGCAACCAACAACCATGATGACTGGGACTCCAAAGGCTAAACTTGCTACCACTCAAGCCCCCTCTGACGCCTCCTCGCCGGGCCCCTCTGGGATCGCGTCGCCGCGCCCTGCCGCTCCGGGAACCAGCTCCCCTGCAACCCCAGGACTCCCCCCTACCCCCTCACCCCCACATCGCCAACACATGTTCACCCAAGCCCTACCTGGCCATTTCAAACCCACCCGCCACATTTCACGCCCCAACCGTAAGCTCCAGGACTGGTCTGTTAAAGGCAGAAGACCAGTCCTGGTGCTAGGCGACAGTAATATTAGTAGAATCCCCCCACACACCAACCCAGACATACAACTGGACAGTTACCCCGGCGCAAATTTCTATCACTTCACCGAACTCCTTAAAAAATCCACTCCAAACCCCACAACAAAGGTGGTCGTCCTCTCCGTCGGCATCAACAACCGAGACCAGGACCCCAGGCAGACGTCCTGCAAACAACTGAAGGCCCTTTACAAACAGGCTGAGCTTGCCTTCCCCAATGCCGACATTTACTTCCCCATTATGAATTTCTCCCCCAACCTCACCCCCAAACAACAATACAACCTTAAAATAATAAACAACACAGCAGCCACACACATTCCAATTCTCACAGAAATACCTCATGACACTTTCACCACGGAACCGGACAACATACACTGGGAACCCGTCACAGCCAAATCCATTCTCAACAACTGGTGCTCACTCCTAAATTTATAACTCCGCCCAAACCCAACCCGGCTACCACCACACAACCCCCAACCCACACCGACCCCAACGCTGACCTGGGGCTGAGTTCCACATCCAACATTCTCAACCTCTCCAAACTTTTCACCCCATCCCCAGCCCAATCCGCCCTCCTGGAGAGGGGCCTTTCATACATCCCCCGTCCATCCACCTTTGACTGGGAGGAACTTCATAGGGACCTGCATCACTACCACAGAAGACTCAAAATCACCAACCACTTTCACTCCAGACCCACCACACATACAAAATCACTATTCACCTACAGCTCCAATTGGGAACCACTCACAGCCACTCTAGACACCACCACCACAGACTTAATTAAACAAAACCTACGGGCCCTGCGCACATACCGGCCTCCGCCAGATGTCCCTGACAATCTGCCGGAGGCCGAGCGCAGGGCCCTATCACAACTCACCAACAACCCAAACATTATAATAAAACCGGCAGACAAAGGCTCAAAAATCATCATCATGGACAGACACTCATATCTCATCGAAGCAAACCGACAACTATCCAATACCCTACACTACCGACCCATCCCCAATAGCATCCAAACCACAACCCAGACAACACTCCGGACCATCATCCTCTCACTCTACAATAAAAAAATCATCACCTCAAAACAAAAAGACTTCCTTTATGGACCGGACAACCCCCGTGACAGACACTTCTACCTCCTCCCCAAAATCCATAAGGACCCACACACCTGGACCATTCCCTATGAAGTTCCTCCCGGCAGACCCATTGTGTCAGACTGTAACAGCTCATCTTATCACATCTCCAACTACATCGAACACTTCCTCGGGCCCCTCTCCACCAAACATCCCAGCTACATCAAGGACACCTACCATTTCATCAACATCATCCGACCCATGGCTGTTCCCACCACATCATACTTATTCACCATAGACATCGATAGCCTGTACACCAACATAGACACCCCCACCGGACTCCAAGCCATAAGCGCCATCTTCCAAAAGTATCCAGACCACAAAAGACCGGACCCGGAACTCATTCAATTAATAACCACCTGCCTCAACAATAACGACTTCCTTTTTAACAACATACACTACCTTCAAATCCACGGAACAGCCATGGGCCAACGCTTCGCCCCATCCTACGCAAACATATACATGAGCGAGTGGGAGCGAGAGGCACTGGCCAAGTGCACCCATAAACCCCTTCTTTACCTCCGCTACTTGGATGACATTTTTGGAATCTGGACTCACCACATCTCCCTTTTTCAACCATTCATCAACACCCTCAACCACCACCATCCCTCAATCACAGTAAAATACATCATAGATCCGGTACAAGTAAATTTCCTCGACACCACAGTATTTTTCCAACCGTCAGACACCACCCACACCCATCTGCTAACTAAAACCTTTTTTAAACCAACAGACACACATGCACTCCTCCACAAAAACAGTTATCATCCAAAGCACACATTTAAAGGCATCATAAAATCTCAAATCATCCGTTTTCACCGCATTTCATCTCTACAATCAGACCTGGACCACTCCATCCAAATTCTTTTCAATTCCCTCCGCACCAGACGCTACAGCAAACGCTTTCTCCGGACCATAAAAAACACCACCTTGGCCGCCCTCGCTCCCACTCGCTCCCCCACACACCCCACTCAGCCTCAGGTCACCAACTCGGAGCGATCCCCACCCAAACCCCTGGACCTTAACCCCAACCTCATCCCCCCCTACCCTAAACCGGGTCTGTATCCTGCCCCCCACCCCACCCCCCACCCTAAGCCCAACTTCCCCTCCCCCTACCCTAATCCGGGTCTGCATCCTGCCCCCCACCCCACCCCTCACCCTAACCCTAACCTCCCCTCCCCCTCCCCTAAACCGGGTCTGTATCCTCCCCCCCACCCCACCCCTGACCCTAACCTTCCTGCCCCATACCCTAAACCGGGTTTGTATCCTGCCCCCCAACCTACCCCTAATCCTAACCTCCCCCCCTCTTTGGTTGGGGACCGCTCCGACCCCACTTCACACTCACCACCACAACCAGTTGTCTCCACCCCTTCAGAGCCCACACGCATCCTCCCCTTTGTCTCCACCTTCTCCCACAGAATAACCCGTCTACACCACACAGTCAAACAAAATTATAATCAAACACTCGCACAACACCCGGCTTTCACTAACCATAACACCATCTCAGCCTATAGAAAGAACCCCAGCCTCCAGAACATCCTCATCCGCTCCAAATATAGTGACCATAGACCCCCCGACACCACACAGCACAGCACCCTGTACAAAAATAGAAAATTCATTATCAACCCACACAGTCAGCAACAATACCCCACCCTTGGTTCTTTCACCCTCAACACCAGCAATGTAGTTTATATCATCTCCTGTACCATCTGCAATAAACATTACATCGGGGAAACCAAACACACCATCCTCACCCGGCTCAAACAACACCTTTACAATATTAGGGAAGGTAAGCTCACCACCCCATTGGTCACTCATTTCCAACAACACCCCGTTACCAACCTCATCATATCCGGAACAGAATCTAACAACCGTTGGACCACCGGACAGAGGAAGAGGGCGGAAAAAATATGGATACACAAACTGGACACCACCATACCAAAAGGCCTCAATGACAAATAACCATCCTCTTCAACAATAATCCATTCCCCCACTTCTTCCCATCCTGGAGCATCCATGCTGCTGACCACAGCCCCCGCCCCGCTCCCAACATGATTGTTTTTTTTTTTTTTTTTTTAATTCAAATTATGCTAATATTTTTTTTTTTTTTTTTTTTTTTTTTTTTTTTTTAATTCTCACTATTTTAGCTGTTCTGAATTTTTTTTTTTTATATATACCATTTCCAAATCTTTATTCAAGTTGTTTTAACGTTTTATTTTGGTCAGCAGCACCCTTTTCTTCCCACCCTGGAGCATCCACGCTGCTGACCACAGCCCCCGCCCCGCACATGCTAAGTTTTTTCTTGCCTTCTTAGTATTTTTTAATTATTTTAACTATTTAATTATTTTAATCTTGAAATTATTTTAATTTTCTAACTACTCTTAGCAATTCTAAATCATTGTTGAAGTTGTTTTAACTTTTTATTTAACCCTGGTCAGCAGCACCCTCTTCTTCTGTCCACTGCAGAGACACCCT
>NW_027648322.1:105000-112500 GCF_949987685.1 Ammodytes marinus
GACAAATCTAGTCTCAAAACAGTCTCAGAGTGGTCGCAGGTGTCTCCAACGCGTCGCAAACCCTTCTCAATTTAGTTTCCGCGAGTCAGAAAGTGCGAGAAATGTCAGACAACTTTGCGAGGGGTTGGCGACTTATGAATCTAAATTGCGACTGATTTGAGACAAAAATGAGACGGTCGTGGACGCTCGCCAGACGTTCGCGAGACATAAATGCGACCTCCTGGCAAGTGTTGGGCAGGACATTCGCAAACGTGTCGTGAGGAACCAACTCAGTGAGACTGCAAGTGAAAATTGTCGCTAATTTGCATATTTTGTCGCAATTTATATAGATAGGGGCTTTACCACCAACCCCTTTGCTAAGGTTTTTTACGATTACACACACACACACACACTCTAGCGGACTCCCTCCCTCTAACTCCATTTTTCTTTTTCCTTCTTGTTTATTTTCTGTCAGCGAAAGCATGGAGCAATATGTGGACAGCCCCCGGCCTTCCCTGATTGGTTGATATATGGCCCAGGCCTGCTGTGATTGGATAATTCATGGCTTGGTGGGTTTGTAATGGGATGATGACAGTGGGGTGAAACAGTGGAGAGCAAAGATTGATGGTTTGATATGGCCTAGACTGGCTGTAGCTATATAGATGCATGCTGGGACATTGTTGTGTGTGTGTGTGTGTGTGTGTGTGTGTGTGTGTGTGTGTGTGTGTGTGTGTGTGTGTGTGTGTGTGTGTGTGTGTGTGTGTGTGTGGGGGGGGGGGGGGGTGTGTGAGGGAGTGTGTGTGAGGGGGGTGAGTGTGTGTGTGTGTGTGTGTGTGTGTGTATGTGAGAGAGAGTGGGTGAGTGAGTGAGTGATTGGGTGAGTGTGTGTGTGTGTGGGGGGGGTGAGTGTGTGTGTGTGTGTGTGTGTGTGTGTGTGTGTGTGTGTGTGTGTGTGTATGTGAGTGAGTGAGTGTGTGTGACTGTGTGTGTGTGTGTGTGTAGAAATATCTCAAGCCTAACCAGAAAGTGTTTTTTGGGAAAAATACAGGGAAGTGTATGAGAGTCTTTTTCAACTTTGACTGCATGTTGCCCCTGTGTGTATCCACATGTATTCACATCCAAGCCTGAGTGACGGTGTGTGTGTGTGTGTGTGTGTGTGTGTGTGTGTGTGTGTGTTTGTGTGTGTGTGTGAGTATGTATGTGTCTATGTGTGTGTGTGTATGTGTGTAGATGCATGCGTTTGTGTATGTGCAAGTATCTATGTGTCTGAGAATGTGTGCGTGTGTGTGTGTCTCTCTCGCTCTGTATGTGTCTGAGAGTTTGTGTGTGTGTGTATGTGTGTGTCTCTCTCTCTCTCTGACTCTCAGTGTGTATGTGTGTGTGTGTGTGTGTCTCTCAGTGTGTGTGGGTGTGTGTGTGTGTGTGTGTGTGTCTCAGTGTGTGTGTGGGTGTGTGTGTGTGGTGTGTATGTGTGTCTGCAGGAGGCCAACATCAAAAAAACAACTTCTCCCCTTTTATCCAACTACTACTCCGGTTTGATTGACAGGTGATGTCAGTCCGTTGCCAAGGTGATGCCTCCACACAACAGGTTCTAGATTCCCAGTGGATTGTGGGTATAAAGAATCACAGGTGAGAAGAAAAACTATTGAAAAAATGCTTTCAAGCCAGTGCCAAATACACTTGACGAAATTCAGTCTTACTCCTGCACAGACGGGAATAGGAATAGCATTTACAGCTGGGGGACATCTAGACACAACTCAGAAAAATCTCAACTTCTAAAGCACTTACGGAAACTAAACTTTCCATAGTCATTCCTTTTTTTTAAGATACATTTTTGGCATTTTCAAGCTTTATTAGATAGTACAGAGTTGAAATGGAGAGACAGAGAGAGAGAGAGAGAGAGAGAGAGAGAGAGGGAGGGGGGGGGGGTGACTTGCAGTAAAGGTCCACGAGTCGGATTTGAACCCGCGACCACTGCAACGAAGGCCGGAGCCGATATGGTACGCGTTCTATCCACTACACCACCGGAGCGCCGCTCCACACACACACACACACACACACACACACACACACTGTGTTTTTGTGTGTATGTTTGTGTCTATCTCAGTATGTGTGTGTGTGTGTGTGTGTGTCTCTCAGTATGTGTGCGAGTACGTATGCATGTGTGTGTGTGTGTGTGTTTGTATATATAATATTGAACCTGTCACCCCTACCCCAAAACAAATGAAGCTCAGTTTGTGCAAGAGAACACTGTACTTATTTCACCACAAGCAAACCAAGCTAGTGGGCTCAGTTATCAGATTCACTTTTATTACATCTTATTCTACAGTACACAAGAGTAAAATTCTTTGGCTTGTATTCCTCAACATTCACAGAGCAGCAACAGCACAAGATACATTAAAGCTGCAGTGTGTAGAATTTTGGGTTTTATTTCCTAGTAGATTTTGTAGAAAGTAATTATAATATCCATAAGTACATTTAATTTAGTGCATAATAGCTGACATTTTTTTTTGAATTATTATTTTTCCCCTTTGAAAGGGTCTCATATATGTCCATATTTCTGCATATTTTGGACCAATGCCTAGTGCCGCCATCTTGAAAGTGTCATAGTTGGAATGTCATCAGGTGCATTGTTTAACATTTAGAATTGTTCTTGTCCTTGAAGGCCACTGTAGCTTCTGTTATTTTTCTAAAGGGTTGGGGTTACCCAGGGAGCGTTGCATTCTAGAACTTTGTAGAACTTTCTTGATGATGTCATATTACACACTGCACCTTTAAATAAAGATAAGAAACCACAAGAAAAACTAAGTAAAAATATAAAATAAGTAGCCAGTTGTTTTTCCTTTTTAATGTGTCGTCAGCCAGATAGGATGACAACATACCATCACATAAAAACACGTTAGAAATACAAAATAATGGTGATTACATTCTCAAAACCTACTTAAAAGGACACACAGCCATTTTGGAGACTACGCCTGTCTGACCACCTGCTCAGTTTCACCTTGATAAGAGTTTTTCCAATGAGCTCAGAGGACAAATTGAGTCGCCCTTGTTTGCTGTATCGAGCCGAAATGGCGGCAGCACCTGTGTGGTTTAAATTTCAACCCATGTGTTTGTGTGTGTGTGTGTGTGTGTGTGTGTGTGTGTGTGTGTGTGTTTGTGGTCTAGTAGCTTTGCAAAGGGACGGCAGTGTGTGTGTGTGTGTGTGTGTGTGTGTGTGTGTGTGTGTGTGTGTCTCTATCTCAGTATGTGTGTGTGTGAGTGAGTGTGTGTGTGTGTGTGTGTGTGTGTGTGTGTGTGTGTCTCTCTATCTCAGTATGTGTGTGAGTGAGTGTGTGTGTGTGTGTGTGTGTGTGTGTGGCCTAGTAGCTTTGCAAAGGGACGACAGTGTGTGTGTGTGTGTGTGTGTGTGTGTGTGTGTGTGTGTGTGTGTGTGTGTGTGTGTGTGTGTGTGTGTGTGAGTGAGTGAATGTGTATGTGTGTGTGTGAGTGTGTGTGTCTCTATCTCAGTGTGTGTGTGTGTGTGTGTGTGTGTGTGTGTGGCCTAGTGGCTCTGCAAAGGGATGACACACAGACACATAACACATAACATTGGGATTCTGTCTCCGGTTTCACACACAGTGGAGTGATGAGTGTTTAGCTGACCAGAGCAGGATAATTGGGTGTTGCTATCGGTGACTGTGTGTTGCTATCGGTGACTGTTTGTTGCTATCGGTGACTGTGTGTTGCTATCGGTGACTGTGTGTTGCTATCGGTGACTGGGTGTTGCTATCGGTGACTGTGTGTTGCTATCGGTGACTGTGTGTTGCTATCGGTGACTGTTTGTTGCTATCGGTGACTGTGTGTTGTTATCGGTGACTGTTTGTTGCTATCGGTGACTGTGTGTTGCTATCGGTGACTGTTTGTTGCTATCGGTGACTGTGTGTTGTTATCGGTGACTGTGTGTTGTTATCGGTGACTGTGTGTTGTTATCGGTGACTGTTTGTTGCTATCGGTGACTGTGTGTTGCTATCGGTGACTGGGTGTTGTTATCGGTGACTGGGTGTTGCTATCGGTGACTGTGTGTTGCTATCGGTGACTGGATGTTGCTATCGGTGACTGCGTGTTGCTATCGGTGACCGTGTGTTGATATCGGTGACTGGGTGTTGCTATCGGTGACTGGGTGTTGTTATCGGTGACTGTGTGTTGCTATCGGTGACTGGGTGTTGTTATCGGTGACTGGATGTTGCTATCGGTGACTGTTTGTTGCTATCGGTGACTGTGTGTTGCTATCGGTGACTGGGTGTTGTTATCGGTGACTGTGTGTTGCTATCGGTGACTGGATGTTGCTATCGGTGACTGCGTGTTGCTATCGGTGACCGTGTGTTGATATCGGTGACTGGGTGTTGCTATCGGTGACTGGGTGTTGCTATCGGTGACTGTGTGTTGATATCGGTGACTGGGTGTTGCTATCGGTGACTGGGTGTTGCTATCGGTGACTGTGTGTTGATATCGGTGACTGTTTGTTGCTATCGGTGACTGTGTGTTGCTATCGGTGACTGGGTGTTGTTATCGGTGACTGGGTGTTGTTATCGGTGACTGTGTGTTGCTATCGGTGACTGTGTGTTGCTATCGGTGACTGGGTGTTGTTATCGGTGACTGTGTGTTGCTATCGGTGACTGGGTGTTGTTATCGGTGACTGTGTGTTGCTATCGGTGACTGTGTGTTGCTATCGGTGACTGGGTGTTGTTATCGGTGACTGCGTGGCTAGTATTGACTACATGCTAGCAGATGGATTAGCAACAGGACGGCCCAAGTAGTGAGACTTTACATGTGTCCTGATATGGAATGAGGATAATGTATTTAACTAAAGGAAAACAAAGGGGTGTGTTGAAATATGGAAGTCAGCACACACTTGGGAGGGGGGGGGGGGGGTGGCACTTGTGTTGTAGTTAATAGAGCCCCCCCCCCCCCCCCCCCCCTCCATAGAGTCTCAGTTCTCTTCACAGCAGACCACGGGTTAGAATCCAGCCCGGGTCGTTCTCTGCATGTCATTCCCCTCTCTGCCCCTTCTCAACCCTGCCATTAAAGCATGGAAAATGCCCAAATAATCTCTACATGTATAAATAAAGCCTTGAAAGTACACAAACTAATGTTTAAGAAACAAATTATTAATATAGTGTTGTCCATTCTGGGAAGAATACTAACAGATGAAACTAGAACTCCAAGGTGATACAGCATTGTTTTATTTTTTTATTTATTTTTTATATATTTTTTTGGCCTTTTTATGCTTTATTGATAGTGTAGAGACAGAGGTGAAATGGGGGCAGAGAGGGGAGTGACATGCAGAGAACGACCGCGGGCTGGAATCGAACCCGGGTACGCTGCTGGCCGAGGCCCATGTGGGGGGACGCCCTACCAACTGAGCTAAGGGCGCCCCAGCATTGTTTGATTGACTGGGAAGTGCCAAGTAAACATCATCACATCAGGGGCTCCAACTAACTTTCAGTCTGTGTTAATTCTAGCGCCCCCCTTTGGACTAAAAGCGGTAGTGTTTTTACTACGCCAGCTGTTGTTCCTGGGTGAGCGTATACCCATGACAAAGACATTAAGAAAAAACTATATAAAAAATAGCATTCTTTGCACTGATTGTCTCGTTTGCTGTTACATGTTATTTATGATCATCAGAGGAGAAATGAGACTGTTTCAGAAATATTTAAAAGTTCCTCGTAGCTAATTTTAATAAACTTAAAAAAAAAAAAAAATTAAGACTGGGACTTGAAACTGCCTCATGTTATTTTCAACTGATACTCTCTTAATTAACAATTATTTATTTAAGAGCTCTGACACACACACACACGCACACACACACACACACACACGCACACACACACACACACACACACACACACACACACACACTCACGCACACGCACACACACACACACACACACACACACACAATACAATTCTAATCACAACTGCTGCATAATTAATCCAATATGCCGTCTAATTAAGTTATGCAAATTAGAATACATGACGGGTAGTTCTTCCAATGGTTATGGATATCAGCGAACTTGAATACTAACAAGGGATTTCATTTGAGCTGATAATGATGTGCAGAGATGTACTTTTAACACATGAAGAGAATATGATAAGGGAAAAATGTGCTGTAACTTGTACTAAAAAATTAAACAAGCACACAGACAGACAGACAGACAGGCAGACAGACAGGCAGGCAGGCAGACAGACAGACAGACAGACAGGCAGGCAGACAGGCAGGCAGGCAGACAGACAGACAGACAGACAGACAGACAGACAGACAGACAGACAGGTAGACAGACAGGCAGGCAGACAGACAGGCAGGCAGGCAGGCAGACAGGCAGACAGACATGCAGGCAGGCAGACAGACAGACAGACAGACAGGCAGGCAGGCAGACAGACAGACAGACAGGCACTCACTCACTCACGCACGCACGCAGGCACGCACTCACTCACTCACTCACTCACTCACACACACACACACACACACACACACACACACACACACACACACACACACACACACACACACAGAGACAAAGACTTAATATGATTATTCTCTTAATATGCATCTCATGACATGCTTGAGCCGACATTTAAGTATTATGCAAATAGATTGTTATGATCCCGTGTGTGTTTGTGTGTCTGTGTTTGCCTGTGTGTGTGTCTCTCTGTTTGCCTGTGTGTGTGTGTGTGTGTGTGTGAGTGTGTGTGTGTGTATCTGTTGTCTGTCTGGCTGTGTGTGTCTCTCTGTTTGCCTGTGTGTGTGTGTGTGTGTCAGTGTGTGAGTGTGTGTGTTTAAGTAATCAGAAGTATAACGTATGATGGATGTGTTGTGAGCCTACAGTACCATGTGCTGTCACTGTATCAAGTATTAATTGCACTGGCTTTATATTCCAGATTGACATTTTCTTTAAAGCTGCAGTGTGTAGAATTTTGGGTTTTATTTCCTAGCAGATTTTGTAGAACGTAATTATAATATCCATAAGTACATTTAATTTAGTGCATAATAGCTGAAAAAAAAACGTTTTGAATTATTTATTTTTTCCCTTAGAAAGGGTCTCATATATGTCCATATTTCTGCATATTTTGGACCAAGGCCTAGTGCCGCCATCTTGAAAGTGTCATAGTTGGAATGTCATCAGGTGCATTGTTTAAAATGTAGAATTGTTCTTGTCCTTGAAGGCCACTGTAGCTTCTGTTATTATTCAAAAGGGGTGGGGTTACCCAGGGAGCGTTGCGTTCTAGAACTTTGTAGAACTTTCTTGATGATGTCATATTACACACTGCACCTTTAATATTTACTTATATTA
The DNA here is from genome assembly GCF_949987685.1 of Ammodytes marinus. Taxonomy (NCBI): domain Eukaryota; kingdom Metazoa; phylum Chordata; class Actinopteri; order Uranoscopiformes; family Ammodytidae; genus Ammodytes; species Ammodytes marinus. The sequence goes on from NW_027648322.1 coordinate 112,314, forward strand.
AAGTACTTTTAATGGAAGTATTGTCAGGGCATTATATATTGGTGCCTCGGCTATTTAAGCTCTATCAACAAGTTATGATTAAAATTGATGTCAGCCACTCTTGAAATGTTGCCAGTCAAAGCAATCTTTAAAATGAAATGTGTGTGTGTATGTGTGTGTGTGTGTGTGTGTGTGTGTGTGTTGGCTG
>NW_027648322.1:122500-135000 GCF_949987685.1 Ammodytes marinus
GCCCTACTAACGTCCTACTCATTCTAAAAGCCCTAATAATGTCCTACTCATACTAAAAGCCCTACTAACATCCTACTCAAACTAAGCCCTACTAACGTCCTACTCATACTAAAAGCCCTACTGACGTCCTACTCATACTAAAAGCCCTACTAACGCCCTACTCATACTAAAAGCCCTACTAACGCCCTACTCATACTAAAAGCCCTACTAACGTCCTACTCATACTAAAAGCTCTACTAACGTCCAACTCGTACTAAAAGCCTTACTGACGTTCTACTCATACTAAAAGCCTTACTGACGTCCTACTCATACTAAAAGCCCTACTGACATCCTACTCATACTAAAAGCTCTACTGACGTCCTACTTATACTAAAAGCCCTACTAACGTCTTACTCCTACTAAAAGCCCTCTAACGTCCTACTCATACTAAAAGCCATAGAAATGTTCTACTCATACTAAAAGCCCTACTAACGTCCTACTCATACTAAAAGCTCTACTAACGTCCTACTCATACTAAAAGCCCTACTAACATCCTACTCAAACTAAGCCATACTAACGTCCTACTCATACTAAGCCCTACTAACGTCCTACTCATACTAAAAGCCCGACTAACGTCCTACTCGTACTAAAAGCCCTACTAACGTCCTACTCATACTAAAAGCCCTACTAACGTCCTACTCATACTAAAAGCCCTACTAACGTCTTACTCCTACTAAAAGCCCTCTAACGTCCTACTCATACTAAAAGCCATACAAATGTCCTACTCATAGTAAAAGCCCTACTAACGTCCTACTCATACTAAAAGCCATACAAATGTCCTACTCATACTAAAAGCCCTACTAACGTACTACTCATTCTAAAAGCCCTACTAACGTCCTACTCATACTAAAAGCCCTACTGACGTCCTACTCATACTAAAAGCCCTCTAACGTCTTACTCCTACTAAAAGCCCTCTAACGTCCTACTCATACTAAAAGCCATAGAAATGTTCTACTCATACTAAAAGCCCTACTAACGTCCTACTCATACTAAAAGCCCTTCTAACGTCCTACTCATACTAAAAGCCATACAAATGTCCTACTCATATTAAAAGCCCTACTAACGTCCTACTCATTCTAAAAGCCCTAATAATGTCCTACTCATACTAAAAGCCCTACTAACATCCTACTCAAACTAAGCCCTACTAACGTCCTACTCATACTAAAAGCCCTACTGACGTCCTACTCATACTAAAAGCCCTACTAACGCCCTACTCATACTAAAAGCCCTACTAACGCCCTACTCATACTAAAAGCCCTACTAACGTCCTACTCATACTAAAAGCTCTACTAACGTCCAACTCGTACTAAAAGCCTTACTGACGTTCTACTCATACTAAAAGCCTTACTGACGTCCTACTCATACTAAAAGCCCTACTGACATCCTACTCATACTAAAAGCTCTACTGACGTCCTACTTATACTAAAAGCCCTACTAACGTCTTACTCCTACTAAAAGCCCTCTAACGTCCTACTCATACTAAAAGCCATAGAAATGTTCTACTCATACTAAAAGCCCTACTAACGTCCTACTCATACTAAAAGCTCTACTAACGTCCTACTCATACTAAAAGCCCTACTAACATCCTACTCAAACTAAGCCATACTAACGTCCTACTCATACTAAGCCCTACTAACGTCCTACTCATACTAAAAGCCCGACTAACGTCCTACTCGTACTAAAAGCCCTACTAACGTCCTACTCATACTAAAAGCCCTACTAACGTCCTACTCATACTAAAAGCCCTACTAACGTCTTACTCCTACTAAAAGCCCTCTAACGTCCTACTCATACTAAAAGCCATACAAATGTCCTACTCATAGTAAAAGCCCTACTAACGTCCTACTCATACTAAAAGCCATACAAATGTCCTACTCATACTAAAAGCCCTACTAACGTACTACTCATTCTAAAAGCCCTACTAACGTCCTACTCATACTAAAAGCCCTACTAACGTACTACTCATTCTAAAAGCCCTACTAATGTCCTACTCATACTAAAAGCTCTACTAACGTCCTACTCATACTAAAAGCCCTACTAACATCCTACTCAAACTAAGCCATACTAACGTCCTACTCATACTAAGCCCTACTAACGTCCTACTCGTACTAAAAGCCCTACTAACGTCCTACTCATACTAAAATACCTACTAACGTCCTACTCATACTAAAAAACCTACTGACGTTCTACTCATACTAAAAGCCCTACTAACGGCCTACTCATACTAAAAGCCCTACTAACATCCTGCTCATACTACAAGCCCTACTGACGTCCTACTCATACTAAAAGCCCTACTAACGTCCTACTCATACTAAAAGCCCTACTAACGTCCTACTCATACTAAAAGCTCTACTAACGTCCTACTCATACTAAAAGCCCTACTAACGTCCTACTCATACTAAAAGCCCTAACGTACTACTCATACTAAAAGCCCTACTAACGTCCTCATACTAAAAGCCCTACTAACGTTCTACTCATACTAAAAGCCCTACTAACGTGTTAATTGTCATATTGCACAATAAGAAACATGTTCTCAGTCATACAGTGAAATTCTTCCTTTGTTTTCCACAGACTGAATGCCCAGAAAGAAACATGAAAATATGCAATATACAAGTAAAATAGAAAAAAAAGCAGCAACAATATATATATATGTTTTTAAACCTTTATTTCTACAGGTAAATCCCATTGAGACCGAAGACTCTTTTGCAAGGGAGACCTGTTTTCCTTTCCCACGTTACCATTCACACACACATTCATACACCGATAGCAGGCTTACTATCGACATTCACACGAGGCAAGGTGGGTGAAGTGTCTTGCCCAAGGACACAACAACTATGACACAGGTGGCAGGGCGGGGATCGAACCTCCAACCCTTTGGTCATCGGCCGACCCGCTCTACCAACTGAGCCACAGTCGCCCCTAATATAGAATATGACGGGGGCGCCCTTATCTCAGTTGGTAGGGCGCCCCCCCCCCCCCCCCCCCATGGGCCTCGGCCAGCAGCGGACCGGGGTTCGATTCCAGCCCGCGGTCGTTCTCTGCATGTCACTCCCCTCTCTGCCCCATTTCAACTCTGTCTCTACTCTATCAAAAAATATCTTAAAAAAAAAAAAACTATACAGAATATACAGTTTACAAGGCAAATAGAAGAATAGCAACTGGGTAAAACAATACATTTAAGTTCAAATAAAATAAAAGGGAACGGTGCAAATCCCAGAAAGTGTGCCGTTGTGCATTGTCAGGCTGGACCTCTGCTGAGAAAATTATGCTTTAAAAAAATAAAAATTATTTGCACTTAGCCTACATGTAGCACTTACATGTGGCACTTTGTAGTTTGGGTTATTTGAAGCTAATGTACTTGGGCGATCCCTACTGTTTTGAGTTTGTATCTTCATTGTTGAAAGCACTTACTGGAAGATGCTTTGGATAAAAGCTTCAGCTAAATGTAATGTAATGGAGAAATGGAGCATTATCACCCTGGTTACAAAATAGGAAACATAAGCTACTAATGTGTCCTTATGTGGAAGGCAATGTTGGTCTGTAGCTAAGACCAGGTTATCAGGGGAAAACAACATATATTTATTCTTATTATTTATAATATTACATTTTGTTATCTCGAGATCACAGTTTAATTATCTTGCTACTACGTAAAAAAAAATGCATTTCATCTCAAGAATGTAAAATCAATCTTGTAATCACAAAATGTAATTGGTTTGAGAGTCCTCCATTTTAATAAATCAAAATGTTTTTTTTTGATAATGGGCGTATTGTCTCATGATTGTGTAAAAATAGTCTTTATCATGAGATAACGGCATTAGAACAAGTTCAGGCTTTCGTACTCAAACGTATCGTGAATGAATTGCCGTTCAGTTTAAAATCAATTCCAAAAAAAATAAGAAAATGTGTTAATGAAATAGTTCAACATTTTTGGGGGGCGCCCTTAGCTCAGTTGGTAGGGCGTCCCCCCCCATGGGCCTCGGCCAGCAGCGGACCCGGGTTCGATTCCAGCCCGTGGTCGTTCTCTGCATGTCACTCCCCTCTCTGCCCCATTTCAACTCTGTCTCTACACTATCAATAAAGCATAAAAATGCCAAAAAAATGTCTTTAAAAAAGAAATAATTCAACATTTTAAATGTTTTGCTTTTTCGCAGCATATTTTCAGGTTGGAGATGAGGAGGTATACAGTAGCTGGTGAACGTCTGTTGAACATGTTAAATGTTGGGCGCTCCGGTGGTGCAGTGGATAGAGTGTGTACGATATCGGCTCCGGCCTTCGTTGCAGTGGTTGCGGGTTCAAATCCGACCAGTGGACCTTTACAGCAGGTCATCCCCCCCCCTCTCTCTCTCTCTCTCTCTGTCTCCCCATTTCATCTCTATACTGTCTAATAAAGCTTGAAAATGCCAAAAAATTATCTTAAAGAAAACATTTAAAAAATCGTCCAAAATATTGTGACAGTGAAACTTTGCCTCAAATTCACGGCAGAGGGGAACGTAATGATGTGGATGAATGTCTGTTTAAGATGTTAAATGTTGAACTATGCCTTTAATAAAGCCCATTATCACAATGCCCCGTTGCCTACATACAGTCTCACAGAGCCCCTTGCATGTCTGTGGACTCATACATTCAAATCATGTCATGGAAACATCACACCAGCCATTGAGCATCAAATTAAAACATCAGATATCCACATCAAGCTTACACCCTTAAGCCATCTAGACCCTGGTGCAATGTGTGGGATCTGGGGTTGAGTGTGTGTGTGTGTGTGTGTGTGTGTGTGTGTGTGTGTGTGTGTGTGTGTGTGTGTGTGTGTCTGTGAAGTGCTTGGCTGGTGTGTGTGTGTGTGTGTGTGTGTGTGTGTGTGTGTGTGTGTGTGTGTGTGTGTGTGTCTGTGTATGTGTGTGTGCGTCCGTGTGTTTGTGTGTGTGTATGTCCATCCAACTATCAAACTCCACAGTAACATACATCAAACATCACACACACACACAAGGACAAGAATGAAAAAAAATATAGCATGTAAAAAGGGAGTAGAGTGTGTGTGTGTGTGTGTGTGTGTGTGTGTGTGTGTGTGTGTGTGTGTGTGTGTGTGTGTATCAAACATCATATATTATACAAGGACAAAAACAGGGAGTTAAGATGAATGAGACTACTGTTGTCTCATAATCACTCTGTGCCATTTCCCTGGGCTGAAGCTCGTACATATAAATCAGAAAGAGGCATAATTATTTACAAGGAAAAAACAAGTTTGGGGCAAGTTTAATATGGATACATTCTCTATCAATCTATCTATCTATCTATCTATCTATCTATCTATCTATCTATCTATCTATCTATCTATCTATCTATCTATCTATCTATCTATCTATCTATCTATCTATCTATCTATCTATCTATCTATCCATCCATCCATCCATCCATCCATCCATCCATCCATCCATCCATCCATCCATCCATCCATCCATCCATCCATCCATCCATCCATCCATCCATCCATCCATCCATCCATCCATCCATCCATCCATCCATCCATCCATCCATCCATCCATCCATCCATCCATCCATCCATCCATCCATCCATCCATCCATCCATCTATCTATCTATCTATCTATCTATCTATCTATCTATCTATCTATCTATCTATCTATCTATCTATCTATCTATCTATCTATCTATCTATCTATCTATCTATCTATCTATCTATCTATCTATCTATCTATCTATCTGTTACAGCCATTCCTTAAGTTAAATCAGCGTATTAATTGTTGACTGTTTATTTGGGGTAATTGAATTATTAGATGGCAGGGGGCGTGGTTTGGCCCACCTGTTAATTGCATGGTAGAATGGCAGCCGGTGAGTCCAGCCAAGTCACAACCTGGAGTAGAAGCTGTGGTTACACATAATTTTGACCACTCTGATTTCAATGTTTGTTTACCAGCAATTTAAGCTTTTCGTTTAGTCTAGCATTTATTTGTTATTTTGAAACCCTTTTTTGCAAATTTTTGGAAACCTTTTTGTTCGTAAATAAATACTTTTTGGATGGAAGAAATCAAAGTTTCTGAGTGCGTATATCAAACCACCACAGTTAATGCCCCGGAGGCATCATCGACTAGGATGCCGTGACATTAAGTCAAAATTATGTCGATTCTGGACTGACTGGAAACTGGATTTGGACACGTTTGCAGCGCTAAAGGACGCTCGGATGGAAATGTTTGCCAACTACCGTGAGTACGCAGCAGAACAATAGGTGGAGCCTGGCCAGGCCTTTCGTTGGAAGCGCTCACTGCGCACTGCTTTTACCAAAGTTTGTGTGAAAGTTAAGAAGTGGAAATGGAGAGCGATACTGATGAAGTTGTGGACCCTGAAAGGAAATTGTTGCCAACAAATAAATCGCGCAGAGGAAGGCTCGGCGCAGCAACTAGAAAAAAGAATGAAGTGCTACATATGATGAAAACAAATGAAGACAAAGAAAATGTGAGTAAACGTATGGACGCATTCCGTGAACTGTTAAAAGACTTTATGGATTTGCAAGTGGATGTTCAATCATTGCTAGAGGCTGATGAAAGACAGGCTGATCATACTTGTTGGTACGAGCCAAAGTTAATTGAGTTCAAAGAATTCCTGACAAGCGTTGGCTCATGGATGTGTGAAGATGATGGGGAAGGAGGTAAAGTGGATGACATAAATGCTTTAAGTGGACAAGTTGATGATAATGATGGTGACGAACAAGCATACGGTGAGATTGGCTGTAGCGCATCACAAGTGTCGTCATGCGCCAGCGGCCCCAAGTCATTAACAACTGCCTACGTAGAAGCCGAGGCTGAGCGCGCTGCTCTTAGCGCAAAAGTCAAAGCGCTGGAACAAAAGCATATATTGGATATGGAGGAGGCAAAGATAAAGGCAAAGCAAGAAACGCTTGCTATGGAGGAGGCAAAGATAAAGGCAAAGCAAGAAGCGCTTGCATTAACAGCTGAACTGGCAGCCGCAGAAGCCAAAGCAAAAGTACTACGGCAAGCCGGAGCTGGCTCCGTCAGTTCGAGAGCAAGCAGCCGCACAAGTCAACATCGCTCTGCTTTACCTCAACTCCCCCCTGCTAAAATGCAGACTCCCCAACAGCATTCATTTAAATCTGAACCAATCACTGCCCAAATTGACAGCCATACTAATCAAGGAACAAGTAGCACAGAAAATGTTGTAGACGTACTGAAAAGGCAAAATTACATAACTGAAATATTAATACAACAGCAGAAAGCCTCCCTCCTGCCTGTTAGAGAAATTCCCAGCTTTGATGGTGACCCACTGCAATTCCATTCCTTCATTAGAGCCTTTGAGCAAGGCATAGAAAATAAAACAGACAATATGCAAGATAGACTCTATTACCTTGAGCAGTACACCGTGGGGCAGCCAAGACAAATTGTACGCAGCTGTCAGCATATGGATGTGGAAAGTGGATATAAGGAAGCAAGGAAGCAGCTTGAGTGGCACTTTGGAAATAAGATGAAGATCACAATGGCATTCATGAGCAAAGCTTTAAACTGGACAGCTATAAAAGCTGAAGATGGCCCTGCATTAAGAGCATATTCAATATTTCTCCGAAGCTGCTACAACACCTTGTCAGGAATTGACTATGTGGAGGAACTGGAAAATGCAGCAAATTTGAGGATAGTTGTGTCAAAGTTACCCTTTAAGCTGCGTGACAGCTGGAGAACAGTTGTTTGTGATGTTCAGGAAAGGCAATGCAGACGTCCAAAGTTTAAAGATCTCCTCCAATTCATTGAGAAGAAAACTCGTGCTCTACTGGATCCTATGTTTGGTGAGATAAATATGCAATTGGAAAATAGAGCCAAACTCAAGTTACCACAAAAGTCCAGCAGGGGGAGCAGTTTTGCCACCACTGTAACCCCTGTCTTAGAAAATGCAAAAAGCAAGATGGAAGTGGAGCATAAACAAATATCAAGAAGTGCCATTAAAAGACCCTGCTTGTTCTGTAACAAAGACCACTCAATGGAAGCATGTATGTTGTTTAAAGGCAAACCCAACAAAGAAAAAGTGGAAATCATGAGGGCCATTGGATTGTGCTTTGTATGCTTGGAAAAAGGACACATGAGCAAGTATTGTAAACATCGTATGACATGTAAAACCTGCCACAAGACCCATCCAACCATTTTGCACATAGACAGTCAAAGAGAGCAACCAGCTAATATGCCATTCACAGAAGCATCCATGTCCAGTGCCTTGGTTTCTATGAACGCCGGTAGCCATACTGGGGCCGGCATAAAAGTAAGTGCACTCTCAATAGTCCCAGTTAAAGTGAAATTGGAAAAGGGAACAAAAACTGTGCAAACATATGCCTTTTTGGATGGAGGAAGCACAGCAACATTCTGCACAGAGGAGTTGATGCAACAGCTAAATGCTAATGGAAGGAAGCAGGACATATTGCTCAGGACAATGGGACAAGAGAAGCCAGTGTCTAGCTACAAAATTTCTGGATTGGAAGTTGCTGCTTTGCATGGAAATGGATACCTTAAACTGCCTGATGTCTACACACACACATCCATCCCAGTCACCCAAGAAAATATCCCCACAAATGAGGATATTAGAAAATGGCCTTACCTGGATGAAGTTGACTTGACACCCATTGATGCCAGCATTGGGCTGCTTATAGGTGTCAATGCCCCAAAGGCCATGGAGCCATGGAGAGTGATTAATAGTGAGGGTATTGGGCCCTACGCTGTGAAGACTCGACTTGGGTGGGTTGTCAATGGCCCACTCAACAGGACTGGTGATGGAAATGCAGGTGCAGGTACAGTACAGGTTAATCGCATATCTGTTGAAGAGCTGTTGGTCCAGCAATATAATCAAGACTTTGTTGAGCAGCACTATGAGGGCAAAAAAGTGATGTCTATGGAAGACCAACAGTTTATGGACAAAGTGTCAAGCTCAGCTGTGTTGGAAAATGGCCACTACTGCTTAAAGCTCCCCTTTCGTAAGGATAATGTGAATCTTCCAAACAACAAAGCTGTAGCCCAGCAAAGAGCACAGCACCTGTTAAAGAAGTTCAAAAAAGATCTGAAGTTCTTTAATGAATACAAAGAGTTCATGAAGGATGTTATAGCAAAGGGATTTGCAGAAGTCATACCAAAAGACCAATTGGAACATAAAAGTGGAAAAGCTTGGTTTATTCCACATCACGGAGTCTACCACCCACGCAAAAAGACTTTGCGTGTGGTGTTCGATTGTGCATCAGTGTACGGTGGAACGTCTCTAAACAAAGAGCTGCTGCAAGGCCCCGACTTAACAAATTCACTTGTAGGTGTATTGCTTCGTTTCCGCCAGGGCCCCATAGCTATTATGACTGACATTGAGGGAATGTTCCACCAGGTGAGAGTGGCAAAAGAAGACACAAACTATTTGCGCTTTCTCTGGTGGCCTGATGGGGATGTCACACAAGAGCTGGTGGAGCACAGGATGACAGTGCACATATTTGGAGCTGTCTCTTCCCCAAGCTGTGCTACATTTGCCCTGTTGAAAACAGCTGACGACAACCAGAATGATTATGCAGCTGAGATTGTAAACACCATCCGGCAGAACTTTTATGTTGATGACTGCTTAAAAGCTGTAAATACTGTGGAGCAAGCGATATATCTCTATGAGAACCTCACACACCTGTGCGCCAAAGGGGGATTCCGGCTCAATAAATGGGTGAGCAACCATCGCTCCGTCCTGGCAGCCATCCCTGAAGATCAGAGAGCTAAAGGAGTTAAAACACTGGACCTGGACAAAGACCAGCTTCCTATGGAAAGGGCGCTTGGTGCTCAATGGAATGTGGAACAGGACACCTTTACGTTCAGTATAGAGGTAAAACCCCACTCAGTGACCAGGCGAGGTATCCTGTCCATAGTAAGCTCAATATATGACCCCCTTGGCTTCCTCGCTCCAGTTATTCTCCCAGCAAGACAAATCTTGCAGGGGTTGTGCAAAACAAAGCTGGGTTGGGATGACCAAATTCCCCAAGAAATGGCTCAAGTGTGGCAAAAGTGGCTCAGTAGCCTAACTTTACTGGATGCATTCAAGATCACCAGAAGCTTTGCACCCAACGACTTTGGAGAGATAACAACAGCACAGTTGCATCATTTCTGTGATGCCAGTGAAATGGGGTACGGCTCAGTATCTTACCTCCGGCTGATGAACACCAGGAGAGAGGTGAGCATTGCTTTTGTCATGGGAAAGGCTAGAGTAGCGCCACTTAAGCAAACAACCATACCCAGGCTGGAACTTGGAGCTGCAGTCTTAGCTGTACGCATCAACAAGATGCTAAAAACAGAGCTAGAAATCAACATGGAAGAGCCTGTTTTCTGGTCCGACAGCATGACAGTTCTCCAGTACATTGCCAGTAACACCAAAAGATTCAAAACGTATGTAGCAAATCGTGTTTCAATCATTCGAGAGCTGTCAAAAGTGACACAATGGCGGCACATAAGTTCCAAGCTAAACCCAGCAGATGCGGCATCACGTGGCTTGAAGGCTGATGTATTCCTCCAGTCTAAGTTGTGGATCAATGGCCCATGCTTCCTCCCCAAACCTCAATCACAATGGCCAGGAACCATGCAAATGGACAAATTACTTGACGACGACCCTGAGGTCAAAGGTGAGATTTCTGCCTGTGCCGTAGTGCTGAAAGACAGTGAATGTCCCACAAGTAAGCTGCTAAGCTACTTTTCCAAGTGGACAGACCTAATGAGAGCCGTAGCATGGATCCTGAAGATAAAAGAGCTACTTCTTCAGCTGCGAGGACAAAGAAGGAATTCAACCCAAGGTCAAGCTAAACAGGAACGCAAACTGAAGCAGCAAGCAAAAGCAAACATGCCCAGACTGTCAGTGAGTGATTTGGAGAAAGCGGAAAAAGCCATTGTCTGTTTCGTACAGAGGCAGTCTTATCCAGACGAAATTGAAGCCTTAGCTAAAGGCACTTTGAAGAAAGCTAGCCATCTGTACAAACTGGACCCTGTGCTGGTGGATGGAATCCTGAGAGTTGGTGGTAGGTTAAGCAGGTCTGCTCTCCCCGAAGAAGCAAAACATCCAATGATTCTTCCCAAAAGCAGCCAAATCGCCACACTAATTCTGCGTCACATCCATCACAAAGTTGGTCATGGGGGCAGAAATCACATGCTGTCAACTCTCCGGCGCCGCTTCTGGATACCACATGCCAACTCTGCCGCCAGAACAGTCATTGGAGAATGTATGACCTGCAAAAGACAACGACAGCAACCTGGTGAGCAAAAAATGTCAGACCTTCCTGCGGACAGAATAATTGCGGATCTGCCTCCATTCACAGACGTTGGGATAGATTACTTCGGCCCAATGGAGGTGAAAAGAGGAAGAAGCACTGTGAAGAGGTATGGCGTCATATTCACCTGCTTAACTTCACGTGCAGTCCATCTAGAAGTGGCCCATACACTGGACACAGATTCGTGCATAAACGCCATCAGGAGATTTGTCTGCCGCAGAGGTCAAGTAAGAGAAATAAGGTCGGATAACGGAACCAACTTTGTCAGTTCTAACCGGGAGTTGAAGAGTGCTGTCAGAGACTTAAACCAAAACAAGATGCACCATTCTCTCTCACAGGATGGAATAAAGTGGATCTTTAACCCGCCGTATGGAGCTCATCATGGAGGAGTCTGGGAGCGGCTGATACAGCAGGTTAAAAGGGTGCTATGCACAGTGATGAGGCAGCAAGTGCTGGACGACGAGGCCCTACATACTGCATTGTGTGAAGTGGAGGCTGTCTTAAATGACCGTCCAATCACCCCATCTAGTGGTGACCTAAATGACCTGGAGGCCCTTACCCCAAACCACCTCTTGCAGCTCAAAGCAAAGCCACTTTTACCACCTGGCTTGTTTAGCAAAAATGATCAGTACACTCGCAGGCGTTGGAGGCAGGTCCAGTACATTGCTGACCTGTTCTGGAAGAGGTGGGTGAAAGAATACCTCCCACTAATGCAAGCACGTCAAAAATGGAACAGAGCAAAAAAAAGCTTTGCAGTTGGAGATCTTGTGCTTGTCATGGACGAATCAGCACCCAGAAATTCGTGGCCATTGGGGCGAATCATAGAAACCATGACCGACTCCAAGGGATTCGTTCGTCGTGTCCGGCTGAAGACTCAAACCACGGAGCTGGAACGACCCATCACCAAGCTGTGCCTTCTTTTGGAGGGGGCTGCAGCTTAAATATCGACACTTACACTGACGGATACACCCAAAGGTTCTTGCAGACACTACATTTTTCATAATGCACATATTCCTTTGCATTACACCTTATCCCCTTTTTGAATTTTGACCCTTGCATCCGAACTTTTCCCATTTTTTGACCTTTTGACACCCTTGCATACACCACCTTCCCTTTTTTGCCTTTTTGAAGAAAGAAGACCCTATTTTTGCCTTTTTTAATGGCTTATGAACTGATAAA
>NW_027648322.1:152500-155000 GCF_949987685.1 Ammodytes marinus
ACAATACTTTTCAATGTGAAATAATGTGTTGCAATGTGTTTAACGCGCGAGAGCTCGCGGTCAAAAAACTGTAGGCTCTCTGCCTTCCCCACCTGAATGACAGGCATTCTCCTCCCTTAAATGAGGTGACACCCCTCACTCCCCAGGTGACACCAATACCTAATCACCACCAAGTGCATAAATAAACATATGAATAAACATTTGACATTACACTTAGTAATTAGTAAATCATAATTTAAACCATGAACAAAAAATGTATTTACTTAGATCTATTAAACATAAAAAACCTCTAAATGGCTCCAACATATAGCTAACACAAATGCCTAACCCATTTATAAGAGACAGCTCTGGAAAAAAATTAAGAGACCACTTCAAATGTTCAGTGTCTCTCGTTTTACTATTTATAGGCATATGTTTGAGTAGAATGAACATTTTGGTTTTATAATATAAACTACTGACAACATTTCTACCAAATTCCCAATACATTTTTTGTCATTAAAGAGACACTGTGTAATGTGACATCATCAAGAAAGTTCTAGAAAGTTCTAGAATGCAACGCTCCCTGGGTAACCCCACCCCTTTTGAATAATAACAGAAGCTACAGTGGCCTTCAAGGACAAGAACAATTCTACTATTTTAAACAATGCACCTGATGACATTCCAAAAACATGGATGCCTCCATAAGACTTACCCTCTCAATGTAGAAAATGTAATATTAATATTTGTAATTCTCTGCTCAGGAGGATAATTCAGATTATTGGCAGAGGTGATTTTACACCAATGAGGACATATTTATGAATGAGGATATTGATTTTAGCTAATAAATTACTTAAAATGTTACACAGTGTCCCTTTTAAGAGCATTTCAATTAAGTCATGTAGAGATGAAGATTTAAACCTGCAGTGTGTAGAATGTTGGGTTTTATTTCCTAGCAGATTTTGTAGAAAGTAATTATAATATCCACAAGTACATTTAATTTAGTGCATACGAGATGAAACATTTTAAAAACATTTTTTTTCCCCTTAGAAAGGGTCTCATATATGTCCATATTTCTGCATACCTTGGACCAAGGCCTAGTGCCGCCATCTTGAAAGTGTCATAGTTGGAATGTCATCAGGTGCATTGTTTAAAACTTAGAATTGTTCTTGTCCTTGAAGGCCACTGTAGCTTCTGTTATTATTCGAAAGGGTTGGGGTTACCCAGGGAGCGTTGCATTCTAGAACTTTGTAGAACTTTCTTGATGATGTCATATTACACACTGCACCTTTAAGAGCATTTCAATTAAGTCATGTAGAGATGAAGATTGAAGAAGAAATCCAGACTGGTCTCTTAATTATTTTCCGTAGCTGTATAGATATAATTTGATGGTCCTTTTGATTTTTTGAAGTGTTGGACAGGCAATTAGATCCAATCGTTCTCCTCCTTGCAGACTTTAACAGTTTCCCGTCTAATTTAGAGTGAGTAGCGGTGAACGCAACGGTCCGTGACTTATCTTCACACACACACACACACACACACACACACACACACACACACACACACACACACACACACACACACACACACACACACACACAGACAAACACACACATAGACACACACACACACACACACACACACCAACACCTACACACACACCTACACAGACACACACACACACCTACACAGACACACACACACACCTACACACACACACACACCTACACACATACACACCTACACACGCACACACACACACACACACACACACACACCTACACCTACACACACACACACCTACACACCTACACACCTACACACACACACACACACACACACACACACACACACACACACACACACACACACACACACACACACACACACACACACACACACACACACACACACACACCTACACACCTACACACACACACACACACACACACACACACACACACACACACACACACACACACACACACACACACATAACTGGAAAGTAGTCGACACTTAACTTGCAAGATAAGGTTCAGTCTTCCGGAACTGGAACCTTGCTGCTTCTTCATTCCGTTTTAGAACTGTGTCTCGGAAGGGGAAAGAAAACGTAACTGAAGTGGTCAAGAGAAATGGGATCCTTTTTCAACTAGAGGTGCTTAGCCTGGTCCTATACCAGACCATCGTACTTCATTTCATTTGTACAGAAGGTCTGGAATCGCTCAATTGACAAACGTTAACTCACTTGAAGGCGGGTGTCTGTTGAAGTTTAAAAACTATTGGATCTGCCCAGTGCCACTCTGGATCTGCCGACCAATCGCATAACGTTTTGGTCGTGACGTACTGTATGTCATGCGCCACCGGCTTCTGACTACAACTGAAACTCAACGTCATTGTTCTCAGCCACTCCCTCTGTTCGCTGATTGGACCGGTGAAAAATATGTCTGGAGAAAACCTGCAAATATACCGCGGACCCAGACTGACTACTGAAGGGAAATGAAAACTGAGCGGGAGTAGGTAGGCG
>NW_027648320.1:5000-32500 GCF_949987685.1 Ammodytes marinus
GAATATAGGCCACTGTAGTATATTGCATGCAGTTATGATGTTGGTTGATTCACTTATCAATGGTTACATGTGTTAGTTATATATTAATTGAATCTTATAGTTCTACTCTATAATAACACACGTCGGGAGGTGAGTGGCCAGCGGGAGAGGCGGTGTGCCAAAGAAGTTTTTTACAAAGTTAAGGCCAAAAATATTAATTAAAACTGTATATTTTGTCAGATAAAATCATGTTATGAATTTAGCAAATCATTACATGCATCTCTTTCCCATAACAACTAAACCTCGAAGTTTAAACTACAAGATGACGTTGTTGGAAATGTGTTGATCTATGGAAGGGAAACAATGCTTTGGAATAGACTATAGGCTAATGCATTATTTCACTTCTCACAACACATTTTATATAGGCCAACATATAGTCCTACAGGTTCGCTAATACGTGATATTTCATACAGTACAAAGTTGGGCGAAACTGCTTTACAAAGACTACTGACTGTGCCAATCATGATATGTGATAAGTACGCGCGGGTGTGTGTGTGGCAGTTACAGCGACGCATGGCACGGGCTTTCTTCCTTCCCAGTCGCTTTCTTTGCGGCCGGTTGCCTTTTCTCCTCATGTCAGTCAAAATGCCGTGCTTATTAAGAGCGTCATCATATTCAGGAGCTATTCAGCATTCGCCATGTATGGTAGATTGTGGGATGAAACTGGGAGGTGAAGTGGGAGGACACGGGTGGAGATCGTCTGTGCACTATTCACCGCAGGTGGGTATTTATAAAGGGAAGATTGCGTGCAGCAGTGCGCCGCACAGTTTTATAAATCTGAATTCTTTTTGCGCAGCATATTCTTGGCTTTGTGCGGACGCAATGTTTTAGGATGGTTTCTACGCACACCGTTATAAATGAGGCCCCTGGTGATTGACATGTTGAATCTTCTGCATCGATCCGTTCACAGCTTCTCCCCCGACACTAAAACCGTCTCGCTGCACGTCGCTGGGTTAGAGGGTTAATCTCTGGTCTGAGCCATAGATAGTATATAAACGGGTTAGGGTTAGAGGGTTATGGGTCATGAGGCGGGTTAGGGTTAGAGGGTTATGGGTCATGAGGCGGGTTAGGGTTAGGGGGTTAGAGGGTTATGGGTTAGGGGGTTAGAGGGTTAGAGGTTAGAGGGTTATGGGTTAGAGGGTTAATCTCTGGTCTGAGCCATAGATAGTATATAAACGGTTTAGGGTTAGAGGGTTATGGGTCAGTCACTAGATACTTTTTATCGTCGGATGTAGTTTGTAGAATAGAAAAAAGAAAGAGGAGGAGATTCGGAACGCAACCGGGGTTTCGCTCTATGAGCCCGACCCATCACTAGTAGAAACACATGCACTAGCAGCGCCGCAGCCTCGTTACTGTTAATTGCTCGTCGTGGTAACGGGGATTTATGGTGATTAATAATAATAATAATTAATAATAATAATTGCTTGGATTTATATAGCGCCTTTCATGATACTCAAAGCGCTTTACAGGGTTCCAGACAATTCGTTCACACACAGTCATACCGGTGGTGGTAAACTACCATAGTAGCCACAGCTGCCCTGGGGCAGACTGACAGAAGCGAGGCTGCCATTCAGCGCCATCGGCCCCTCCGACCACCATCTCAAACATACAGCAGTCATACACATTCACACGAGGCAAGGTGGGTGAAGTGTCTTGCCCAAGGACACAACGACCATGACACAAGTGGCCGGGCTGGGATCGAACCGCCAATCCTAGGATCATTGGCCAACCAGCTTAACCACCTGAGCCACAGTCGCCTGATTGGCTGAAGAAGCGTTGTTAATGAGCAGTTGAATTAGCTGTAGCGCAGACACACATAGAGACAGATAGAGAGACAGAGAGAGAGTGAGACATAGACAGAGGCCCTTTCTAGAACCACCCCCTACACCCTAACCCTATCCACTATCCCTCCGTTTGCGTGTTCGCGGGGAGGGCCCGCCATATTGAGTGTCGTCCCAAACCACCGAGCCTCGAGTGTGAGTGGGTTATAAAGCCCTCGATAACCGAGTCTGCATCGACGTTGGCTCAGCCCTACGTTTGACACAGGTGTCCGCCAATCAATTAAGTCCGGAATGGAGGAGCCAACTTACAAATGAGAGTTCCATGGAGTTTGTTTTCCGAATTATAAATGAAACGTTCTCTTACCTCAAACAGACATTTGATTGATTATTTTTATGCAAAGCTCTAAATGACGGAACCGGAGGGTAGCCTACAATATCGGAACGAACATGTTGTTTTACACTTGTTGATTTGATTATGCCACTTGTCTACCGTTAGTGTATTTTCAGGACCGTGGATAAAAGATAAAACGAAGCAGATGAAGAAAATGCCCACAAGTTAATAAGGGACAGTGATTATTATTTCCTTAAATTGTTAGTAAGATTTGTGTTTCTGTTACAGCCGATGAGGGGTAGTAATAGCGGCGGTGACGTCAGTCAGCTGGAGCGCATGACTTTTCTTATTTATGACCACCCTTGCAGTGCATTATAATTTATGCACGCTAATTAACTGCCGCGATTCGCGGGTAGAAATGGCAGATTAACGTAGGCTATCATGACAAGTGGAATACATGCTTTAGCAGACTATTGTTCTTTTCCCTGGTTGTGTATGCTGCTGTGCATGTAAACTAAAAGGATAATTAAACAGCGGATCAAACACCCACCCGTTTTCTCCACTACAGACTGAGCTGGTAAAATTAAGAATATGCAGTTACAAAATGTTTAACAAAAAATTAATTATGCAGCCAAAAAATCATGGGAGTGAGTTTGTTTTTATTCAATAGGCCTACTACATTTTACTCTCACATGCGTAGCTTATGAATGTAAAGATCGTTTCAGGTCAAATATAAATGTGGTGGAATTTTATTTTAGGGTGAGAAATAAAGACTTAACAGTTAACTAGTGTCTCTAGGTTTCTTCCTGTTTCCGTCTGACAGAGGCGAGGGCTTGCCAAAGCCGCGCCGTTGTTATACCCTCCCCCTTAATGATCGAGTGGCACTCCACAGCCGCGAGGGTGACTCCACAGCGAGTGGAGTGGGAGTGCCTAGGGAGTCGTTTGGGAAAGGGCCAGACAGAGAGAGAGACACACACACACTCTGTTTGTGATGTGAATGGGGGGGGGGGGGGGGGGGTTCATGGCTCTGTGCTGACTTTTTGTGTATGAAAAACAGGTGACTGACTATGAGTGACAGATGGTAACTCATGTGCTTTGACGGTGATTAGCCAATCAGATCCAGTAGTTGTCATTGAGGGGCGGTGACATCAGTCAGTCAGAGCGTCTGCAGGGAAGTTGACTTGTTTTCTCTCTCCAAGTTATCGGAGCGTGCAAGAAGCCGCAGTATTATTATTTTACCGTGGAAATGGGCCTACTTAGTTTATGTGAATCACTTTTTTAAATAAATACAGTCTCCTACAAGTACAATACAACTTGCTGCCTCATCTGTGAACTGGAGGAGAGTTAGCAATCATGTATATTCACCCAGAAATAAAGCATGTTACCGGGGATTTGACGGTCACAGGGAGAGAGGAGAGAGATTAGGGGGACACCAGTTTGTAAATGCTGCCACACTGAGAAATACAGAGAGAGTTTTGTGGAGCTGATAATAGGCTTAATCAACTTTGTGTCAACTCGTTTGGAGATGGCTTGAATGTAACCGACGTTCATTCATATGAAAAAGCTACGCACTATAGCTTTAAAATATTAATTTCATGTGATTTAGTAATTAGTATTAGTATTAGTAATTTAGTATTTCACCAGGACAGCGCCACATACACACACACACACACACACACACGCACATGCACACAGACAGACAAGCAGACAGACAGACAGACAGACAGACAGACGCACACACACATACACACACGCACAAGCACAAGCACATGCACACAGATAGACAGACAGACACACAGACAGACAGACAGACAGACAGACAGACACACACAGCAGTAGTGGTTAACAGTTGATCATTCACCACATCAACAGCCTGCATTACAAACAGATGGATTGAGACGCATTTAAAATTCAGATAAATTTCATGATTGTGTTTAGTTTGTTCTTTAAAATGAATTACACACATGCAGAGGAAGAAATAGAACAGAGCAACATCACAACATTAAAATGAATTACACACATGCAAAGGAAGAAATAGAACAGAGCAACATCACAACATTAAAATGAATTACACACATGCAGAGGAAGAAATAGAACAGAGCAACATCACAACATTAAAATGCAGAGACACTGCATGTGAACAACGTCATTGTTTAACTTATAGAAATCATCATGAAACGTTTACAGTTGATTAATTAAAACACTAAAATGTTTTGTAGAACATTTTTTTTCATAAATTTGCATTTTTATAAAAAAGTTCAAATCTTTCTTTCCTTTACTACAACATATTACTGCCAAAGTCTTTACCTTCACTACAACATATTACTGCCAAAGTCTTTACCTTCACTACAACATATTACTGCCAAAGTCTTTACCTTCACTACAACATATTACTGCCAAAGCCTTTACCTTCACTACAACATATTACTGCCAAAGTCTTTACCTTCACTACAACATATTACTGCCAAAGTCTTTACCTTCACTACAACATATTACTGCCAAAGTCTTTACCTTCACTACAACATATTACTGCCAAAGTCTTTACCTTCACTACAACATATTACTGCCAAAGTCTTTACCTTCACTAGAACATATTACTGCCAAAGTCTTTCAAGAGTACCTATTTGCAGACCCATGGAGAAAAGGAGCTCCACCGGAACCGGAAGCCTACTCTGAGTTTGTTTTCACTTCACGCTGCAGCTCCGACTGAAGAAAGAGTCACTGCCACAACGCGACCCTGTACAGTTTAAAGCGGGATGTTTTTATCATTTCCTGATGATTTTACTTTTGACCGATCATTTATCTGATCAGTAGCGTAGTTCTCAGCCCTCGTGCCGTTCATATGCGGCCACCTTACACGTCGTGACATGCTCTACATTCAGATTAATAAACCTATTGTATTGTATGTATTTGTTTATTTATTAACAGGAGTTTTTTTAACGTATGTGCCACTGAACATAGGCTATTTAGGCTATGCATGGTTGAAATGTAATTCTGCGGCTGCACGCAATCGTTATACTGTTCAAATTGCGTCATCACAAAGTCACAGACGAGCATCGATCGTTAGCTTAATATGAATATAGAAATTATATAATAATTAAAACTGTGATCACTAGAGGACAAGGGATCTGGTAAAACCAATCAGGATCTACAAAGGAAACTGTCACCTTATGTGTCTGTCTTTCACCCCACTTTTAAAATGAGCTGTTTATTTTAATGTGGTGGCACTTTTTGTGTGTTATTGATAAGAGTTTATATTTGTATGTGATTGACCTACTTGTGGTAATTGTGAATTAAAGAGACGGATTTTGGAAGATGTACACAAAGCTTTGTTGCTTCATTCATCTTCTACCTCAACATCTACTTTTTACCACCGTCCTGGCCACTTGGGACCCTTAACAAACTGACTTATTTTACTGTGTACTAGCACCATAACCGGTGGAAACTCTGTCTTGTTATTATTCAGCGCTAGGTGAACTCCGGCAGTAAAACAAAAAGAAGAAAACAAATTCAGAGTAGGTTACAATTCTGACCAATGAAGTGAGTTCGGGGCGTGACTTCCGGTGGAGCTCCACTTTCCCCATGTGTCTGCAAATAGGTGCCTCTCAAGTCTTTACCCAACAGATTTTGGATACTCACTTAGAAAGAAGAATACTATATACTGAGGTCATAAAAATGCACATTTTGCATGTATTACATGACACCAGCTCTGTGTGACACAACGCTGCATGAGAGGTGTAAACCAACGCTCTGTGTGTGTGGGAGAGTGTGCGTGTTGGAGTGTGTAAACGTGTGTGTGTCACATCCTCACACACACACACACACACACAGGGGTAGAAAGTGTAAAAGCTTTCTAGGGCCCAGCCACTTGGGGGGCCCATGGTCTTTGGAAGCCAAGAACCTACGTAGATAACCTTTATTTTTAGATATTTATGTCAATATCTATTCAGAGTTGGGTGTTTACACAGAGCCACGGCTCCGCTTAAGGCCATTTAAAAAGCAGTAGAAAAGCAGGAATGTTCAAAATGTTTCAGATTGAGCACAGCGGAGTGTAACTGTTTCAAACATAATCCATCCTATAAACCCTTTGTGTGCCAAATGGTGACAAGATTGGGTTTTGATTAGGGCTGCAACTAACGATTATTTTGATAATCGATTAATCTGTCGATTATTTTCTCGATTAATCGATTAGTGTTTTGGTCCGTAAAATGTCAGAAAATGGTGAGAAATTTTGATCAATTTTCCAAAGCCCATGTTGACTTCCTCAAATGTATTTTTATGTCCAAAACACAAAGATATTTCAGTTTACTGTCATAATAGGATTAAAGAAACCAGAAAATATTCACATTTGAGAAGCTGAAATCAGAAAATTTGGATTTTATTTTATAAAAAAGTTACTTGAAACGATTCATCGATTATCGAAATAGTTGGTGATTATTTTAATAATCGATTAATAATCGATTATTCGATTAATCGTTGCAGCTCTAGTTTTGATATTAAACAGTTTTGTCTGGATTATATTTCCTGAGTCGTTCTACATGTACCTGCTACTTGTGTCTGGGTGTGGTTGTGAAAAGTATTTGGACCCCATGAAAAAACAGGTTGGGTACCTTTTGTAGTTCTTCTACATTCTTTGACATAAGTCTTCAGGTTGACACGACCAGCCAGGTCTGACCAGTTTTTCAGAAACCTGGCCAATCGACCAACCAGCCGGGTCATACCACAATGAAGCTGACGAGCAGCATCATCCTGTTTTAATCATTGTAACCACCAAGGTCCTGCTTTCTGTATTGTTTCTAAAAATTAAAATAGACCTTAAAAAGTTCTTAATGCAAAGAAAGATACAAGGCACAAAGAAGTTGGAAACAGAAGGAACAGATTTGTGTTCAAAGATTAAGAACTGTTTTGAAATGATTTCAGTAATGTTTTCAGTAATTTTGCAATGAAAGCAGAATGAGCTAAGCCTAAATGTTGCAACCAAACATAGGCCAACTTTATAGTTTTGAAGGTAGGTTGGTTTGGTTATTCATGTAGAGAACCGCCTTTTTTTTTTTTTGTGTGAAGAATTTGTTGTTGATGTTAATTTTTAAGCGTTATTTATTTCAACAATACCACCAACAGATTTCAAATGATTTATTGTCATGTGCAGAAATACAAAAAAAAGTGCAACATTTGGTGCAGTCAATTAGTGTAAATGCATCTTATACCAGAAACTAGTAGCATAGAAAACGTGCAAATTGTGAAAAAACTTTTAGTTTGCTTTAGTGAATACTAAAGAAGAGCAATGTCTCTGTGTGAACTGATTATTTTTTAGAGATCTGCTGATCTGTTAAACAATTGTGTGAGTGGGAATCAAAATAAATTGGTCTGCTGGGCTAAGTCAGAAATGTGCTACTATTGTAAAATAATAAGCCCTTGCTCCCCCAACTGTCCCTGCAAATCCCTGGTTGATAAGATAGTTATTCTCTCTACAAATACATGTATGTGTTTAATGAAGGATGAGCGCACTCACACGCATTGATACGAGTAAAGCATGGGTAAGGGGAGGGGGGGATTGACTGGTTGTTAAGGCGATGGGGGGAGGGGGGGATTGACTGGTTGTTAAGGCGATGGGGGGGAGGTTTGGTACCTGATACCAACCCTCAAGTATGAAGAACTCTTTGAATTAACTTGAAAAACGTCATGAGATCCAACGCTTACAGGAAATGAGAAAGAAAAAAACATGTCCACGTGCGTTGCCAGTGCCGATAGCTAAAGCAACACAAACAGCTTTCATAGCCTCGCCTCATTGCAAACTATTCAATATCTATTCAGAGTTGGGTGTTTACACAGAGCCACGGCTCCACTTAAGGCCATTTAAAAAGCAGCAGAAAAGCAGGAATGTTCAAAATGTTTCAGATTGAGCACAGCGGAGTATAACTGTTTCAAACATAATCCATCCTATAAACCCTTTGTGTGCCAAATGGTGACGAGATTGGGTTTTGATATTAAACAGTTTTGGCTGGATTATATTTCCTGAGTCGTTCTACATGTACCTGCTACTTGTGTCTGGGTGTGGTTGTGAAAAGTATTTGGACCCCATGAAAAAACAGGTTGGGTACCTTTTGTAGTTCTTCTACATTCTTTGACATAAGTCTTCAGGTTGACACGGCCAGCCAGGTCTGACCAGTTTTTCAGAAACCTGGCCAATCGACCAACCAGCCGGGTCCTACCACAATGAAGCTGACGAGCAGCATCATCCTGTTTTAATCATTGTAACCACCAAGGTCCTGCTTTCTGTATACTGCAAGTGTTGTATGCTGATCTCTTATTTTATTTTTTTTTATTTTATTTATTTTTAATCTGCATGCATTGGTGTGCTTTTTGTTGTTATTTATGTATTGACTCTATTTTTTATACATTGTACTATGGATCTTCATGTGTCCTGAATAAAATCATATATATATATATGTATTGTTTCTAAAAATAAAAAATAAAAATAGACCTTAAAAAGTTCTTAAAGCCACTACGAGTAACATGGCACGTTGGCGTCCCCTTTGGACAAAAGCGGTAGTATTTTTACGACGCCCGCTGTCGCAAAGCTGTTTTCTAGCGCGTGCCAGGCGCGTGAGTGTGAACTGAGAAGGGAGCAATATAGTGCATGTCCGTGTGTTGAAAGTGTGAGGACTCTTTTCGGCTCCGTGAGAGTGGTTTTGACACTGCATGAACTAATGCCAGTCACTGCCACACACACCTGATTGCAATGAGTTGATGCAGCAGTGTCACCTAACTACTCTCTCTTTTTAACCTTTATTTATACAGGTAAATCCCATTGAGACCGGAGACTCTTTTGCAAGGGAGACCTGTTCCCATTCCCACGTTACCATTCACACACACATTCATACACCGATAGCAGGCTAACTATCGACATTCACACGAGGCAAGGTGGGTGAAGTGTCTTGCCCAAGGACACAACAACCATGACACAAGTGGCAGGGCGGGGATCGAACCTCCAACCCTTTGATCATCAGCCGACCCGCTCTACCAACTGAGCCACAGTCGCCTCTCTCACGGAGCTGAAAGATTACGTGTCCGACTCCTCACAGAAAGCGAATGAACGATAGACGGCAGTTAGTATAGATCACGATGAGGTAATGTGTTTATGTTGTTGTAAATAATGACTATTTCAGATAATGGTTATCTGATGATGGTGAAGCAAAGCAAACTTTGTGTTAGTACCAACCGCTCATTCATTTAGGAGTAAACACTGCAGTCTAGTTTCGCTCTCGTGAAATTGTATACACGTTGCTTGGCAACGCCCTCATCCCCCCCGTAGCCTATATCCCTCTCCCTTTTAGCTTTTCCTCATTGCATTTTCTTTTTTTTCTTTGATGGTTCAGCCCCGTTATCAGTCATTATGACGACAAATAACTGTATCAAACAAGGCTCCCGCTCCCCTTCCCTCACCTGGAGGGATAGGCTACTCAATTCACGTTGCTGCGCCACACTGAAATCCGCGACCAATACGGATATATGACCATAGAGCCTGCACGAGCGAACCGAAAATCAGACTGGGTGTGCGACCAGACCAAAAGCAGTAATAAAAACAATTTAAAAACGTCTTTCTTTGCACTGATGGTCTCGTTTGCTAACTATATAAAAACGTCTTTCTTTGCACTGATGGTCTCGTTTGCTGTTAAAATGGTAAATGGTAAATGGACTTGACTTATATAGCGCTTTTCTAGCCGATTTTCTCAGCCCCAAAGCGCTTTACATATCTTACCACATTCACCCATTCATACACACACTCATACACCGATGGTTAAAGGTAATTTATGATTATCAGAGGAAACATGAGGCTGTTTAAAAGATATTTAAATGTTACTCGTAGCCGCTTTAATGCAAAGAAAGATACAAGGCACAAAGAAGTTGGAAATAATTGAAGGAACAGATTTGTGTTCAAAGATTAAGAACTTTTTTGTAATGATTTCAGTAATGTTTTCAGTAATTTTGCAATGAAAGCAGAATGAACTAAGCCTAAATGTTGCAACCAAACATAGGCCAACTTTATAGTTTTGAAGGTAGGTTGGTTTGGTTATTCATGTTGAGAACCGCCTTTTTTTTTTGTGTGTGAAGAATTTGTTGTTGATGTTAATTTTTAAGCGTTATTTATTTCAACAATACCACCAAAAGATTTCAAATGATTTATTGTCATGTGCCGAAATACCAAAAAGTACAATATTTGGTGGAGTCAATTAGTGTAAATGCATCTTATACCAGAAACTAGTAGCATAGAAAACGTGCAAATTGTGAAAAAACTTTTAGTTTGCTTTAGTGGATACTAAAGAAGAGCAATGTCTCTGTGTGAACTGATTATTTTGTAGAGATCTGCTGATCTGTTAAACAATTGTGTGAGTGGGAATCAAAATAAATTGGTCTGCTGGGCTAAGTCAGAAATGTGCTACTATTGTAAAATAATAATGAGCCCTTGCTCCCCCAACTGTCCCTGCAAGTCCCTGGTTGATAAGATAGTTATTCTCTCTACAATTACATGTATGTGTTTAATGAAGGATGAGCGCACTCACACGCATTGATACGAGTAAAGCATGGGTAAGGGGGGGTGGGGGGGGATTGACTGGTTGTTAAGGCGAATGGGGGGGGGGGGGGGGGTTTGGTACCTGATACCAATCCTCAAGTATGAAGAACTCTTTGAATTAACTTGAAAAACGTCATGAGATCCAACGCTTACAGGAAATGAGAAAGACAAAAACATGTTGACGTGCGTTGCCAGTGCCGATAGCTAAAGCAACACAAACAGCTTTCGTAGCCTCGCCTCATTGCAAACTATTCAATATCTATTCAGAGTTGGGTGTTTACACAGAGCCACGGCTCCACTTAAGGCCATTTAAAAAGCAGTAGAAAAGCAGAAATGTTCAAAAATTTTCAGATTGAGCACAGCGGAGTGTAACTGTTTCAAACATAATCCATCCTATAAACCCTTTGTGTGCCAAATGGTGACGAGATTTGGTTTTGATATTAAACAGTTTTGTCTGGATTATATTTCCTGAGTCGTTCCTGCTCACGGAAAACACATCTAGGCCTACCTGCTACTTGTGTCTGGGTGTGGTTGTGAAAAGTATTTGGACCCCATGGAAAAACAGGTTGGGTACCTTTTGTAGTTCTTCTACATTCTTATAAACAGGACAGGCTAGTTACTCTGTCATTTTCCTCAGACTACAAACAGGTTTTCAGGGGCCCAGCCAATTGTGTGGGCAGGCCTGACGTGCGCTACATGTTACAGGCATTGAGTTGAGACACACCCAGTGATCAATATAAGAGGTAAACTCCTTCCCATCTCAGACTGACTGCAGCGACCGCCGACATGACACCAGCCTTCATCATCCTCCTCTGCCTCGCGCACACGGTATTTACACTTTTGAACTCCTTTGTGATTTTCTCTACTAATGACTATTGCAGGATGCCCAAGTGTATTTTTCTATACTTAAAGTATATTTGAAGTGTATTGAAAGTTTGCAAGTATATCAGCACCCTATGTACTTATTTAACCCTCATGCACCACTGGGACCATTTTCTGCCTTTTGGCCTTTTTTTGTTTTGTTTTTTGAATAACTTTAGCTGTGCTTATGTTAGCCTAATACATTTTGGCCAGGGTTAATTTGTATGCAGATAATTTCTGAATTTCTACTCAGCAACTTCATAGCACCTATAATAAAGGCAGGACATTTTTTAGTTACACAGAAGACCCTAAGACCATTTTTGGCCCCCATTGACTTCCATTCAAAACGGCCTATTTTTCCAAATTTGATCCTGCTGACAAAGCAGCATAAAATAAATTTTTCCATTATTTTGTGCTTTCATCCTTGACAAAAGGCATCAAAATTTGTGATTTTCACCCCAACTACTAGTTGGTGCCCTTTAGGTATAATTTGCATGGGGTGGAATGACAGGCTGTTTTCCTGGATGTCAGTCCTGCAATATTGTTGCCCCCCAAAGGTCAATGTCAAAAAATATTTCAACCTAAATGGTGTTGATGTGTTGGTAGGGATACCAGTGTGTGTTGTATAGTATGTAGATATTGAGAAATTATGGTTTGTGTGTGTGTACAGACAGCCAAACTTCAAACACCCAAACTTGTATGTAAAAAATGGCTCAATTTGAAAGCATTAAAATGGGTAAAAACCTATCTTTTTATCTTTTTCAAACCATAGCCATGTTGACAGGGAAATGTAAATGTGAGGTTATTAGGCATGCAACCCAAACCTAAGACACCAACATTACACCTTTTACCCCCACTTAGCTGAATTATTCATTTACTTCAGCTTTTACTGATAAGTCAAAATGCTCCCTAAAACAAAACAAGAAAAACACATGATTTTTTATAATTTTCGTCATTTTTTAGAGTTGCAGACCTACAGTATACATAAGCAACACAAGAAAGATTAGGATCCATATGGATACCTAAGGGTTGTGTCTGCGTGTTTGTTGTGAAATTATTGTGTGTGTGTGTGTGTGTGTGTGTGTGCGTATGTGTGTGTCTTTGTGTGCTTCCATATATATGCAGCTAAAAGGTGCTATTTTGGGGCTTTCAGGTGGCTGCTCACCAAGCATGCACAAAAGTTCATTGACACTCCCAAAACTGTGTACTCACTCACTCATGCTCACACACAAACTCACTCACTCACTCACTCACTCACTCACTCACTCACTCACGCACGCACGCACGCACGCACGCACGCACGCACGCACGCACGCACGCACGCACATACGCACGCACGCACGCACACACACACACACACACATACACACACAGTTTTGGGAGAGTGCCAGTGAACTTTTGTGCATGCTGGGTGAGAAGCCACCTGAAAGCCCCAAAACAGCACCTTTTAGCTGCATATCTATTCTAGCTTGTTCTACTGATCGATTTATGTTTTTTGTGATATGAATGGTGTTTTTTCTCAAAAACAAAAAATGCAAGAATGTCAATCTTTTTGTTGATCATTAATAGATCCTATCTCGTAAAAATCCACACAAAAAAAATCCACTTTGCATCTATTGTATGAAAAGGGTTCAGCTATTATCATTTTTATATATAAAAAAAGTGTAATTTCATCACAAAAACTAGCCTGAAAAGGGTTAAAAACAATGAAAAATCAATGAATATTAAATATGTATGTAAAGAGCTCAAGTGGGGTAAATGGTTTATAAAAAAAGAGTAAAAAAAAACATTATTGTATAGTGTTTTTATGGCAGTTAATTGGGAGTGGCTTCTTGTGGCCATTAGGGTCTCCTGTGTAACTATTTATTTGCAACTGAGCACGCGCAAAAACTAAACATGCATCAAAATAAATGTTAGTGTAAATCATTCATATGTCCTAGACTCTAGTTATTCCACTTAAGAAAATCCAATCTGCATCTATTATATCATATTTTTTTTTTTTTAGGAAAAAAAATATACTAACTTTGACACAAAAATGGACTCTGGCTGGGCCACTGTGAAACGTTAATGTGTTTGTCCGCTCACCATTTCTTCTCCACTCTTGCTTTGTGTTTTGGGTCGGAGGGGGCGCCCTTGCCCACTGCGCCACGGACACCCCCATCCTTTTTTTAACATAACATACGATCTAACATGAATCTATATGGGTCAATTAGAAAACCATGGAAGAAATTGGAAATGTGAACACATATTTAAGAAGAGCCATCCATTTGACTCATCCTGTAAAGAAGGGAGACACAAGGAATAAGATATAAGCACATTTAAGCTAAAAAAAACTGTGTTTTGCCTTTCAAAGTAAAATTTCCATGATCAAGGTTTTTTTATTATTGTATCGGAACAATTATAGACAAGTTTGAAAACATTTGACACATGTTTTAGTGCTTTAGTATGCTACACTTTGAGTCTATACAGTTAGCACGATGTCAGCCCTAAACTGCTGCATCATGCTTATTATCCAAATTTCTGGAGTTGGGGTGATTTGTGCCAAAGGGCCTAGGTGAGTTATAAGTAAGTAAGTAAGTAAAATGTATTTATAAAAGCACATTTATGACAGTTTGCACTGTCCAAAGTGCTGTACATAGTAGTAGTAGTAGTAGTAAAAATATTTATTTCGGTCCATCAAAGCACATCACATGCGATCAATAAAAAAAAAAAAAAAAAAAAAAAAAAAAAAATAATGGCCGAAAAGGTCTAGGCTGAAGCCGAGGCTTATTATGCCGACCCTTTTTACAATAATAGTAAGTTCATTATTAACACCTTCATTTACCATTATTAATTATATATATAAAAGAAAAATACATATACTGTATATATACTATATATATATATATATATTTTTTTTAACGTTTACAAATATATAACTCTCTGCAAATACATAATATAATATAATACAATACAACAAGATACAATATGACATAATACAATATAACATAATATAATACTATATATATAATACACTAAAAATATAATATATATATTCATATTTTAACCTCTAAAATATATCATTTTCTACGCTTACACAACATAGCATAACATAACAAAACATAATATAATATAATAAGATACAATATAACATAATACAATCTAACATAAGATGACACAATATTATAAATATACCATAAATATGAATATAATATACTATAAACATTATTTACCATGAATACAACATAAGATAAGATAACATAATATAACACAACACATAATACAATATAATAATTCGAAAAAAAGAAAAACAACAAAAAACTAAAACAAAGCAAAAACAAAGTCATAATGACGCTTTATATCTTTCTATTACCTTGGTTTTGAAATTCCTTTTGAATTTTTTAATAGAGTTGCACGTTTTTAGTTCACAGTCCAATTGGTTCCATAGGTTGATACCTTTAACGGAAATGCACCTACTCTTGGTGTCCGTTCTTGCCCCTGCACTTCTAAACATATGTGCGCCTCTTAATTGGTAGTGACCATCTCTAGCCCCAAACATCTCCTGGATGCAGTGCGGAAGTGTTCTGTGATGTGCCTTGTACATTACAACTGCCGTTCTAAGGACAGCTAGATCTTCTAATTTCAAGGCGTGGAGTTTAATGAAAAGAGGATTTGTTGATGCATAATAGTTAGCATGATTTACAATTCTTAAGGCTTTTTTCTGCAGTAAAAAAATTTGGTTGATGTTTGTTTTATATGCGTTACCCCATACCTCAACACAGTAAGTGATGTAAGGAAGAATGAGGGAGCAATACAATATATATAGTGAGTTCTGATTTTAAATATTTTTCATTTTATACAATATTGCAATGGTTTTTGATATTTTTGATTTTATATTATTTATCTGTGGTTTCCAGTTAAGTTTATTATCGATTATGGTTCCCAAAAAAATATTTTCATTTACACGCTCAATTTCAACATCATTAATCATAAGTTTAGCCTGTTCATTAATTTTCTTATTGCCAAAGATAATACATTTTGTTTTTTTTAGGTTCAAAGACAGCTTATTAATGTCAAACCACTTCTTTAGAATTGTTAATTCGTTTTCCACTGCATCCAGGAGCTGCTCAAGGTCTTTTCCAGAGCAGTGCAAACTGGTGTCATCCGCAAACAAAACACACTTTAGTAATTTCGAGACGTCACATAAATCATTAATGTACATAATAAAAAGTTTAGGACCCAGCACAGAGCCCTGTGGGACCCCATGCGTTACTTTTTGCAAGTCAGAGTCTACATTATACATATGCACATATTGGTCTCTATCATCGAGGTAACTTTTAAGCCAGTTATGAGCAATGCCTCTTACACCATATCTTTCCATTTTTTCCAAGAGTATACCATGGTCAATTGTGTCGAAAGTAGAGGTGGGCATAGATTAATTTTTTTAATCTAGATTAATCTAGATTAATTTTGGAATGAATCTAGATTAAAATGTCTCATTTGAATTCATTCATAATATGTGTGTGCTCCCTAAATAATGACTCAAAGTAAGTCTTTGAGAACGTGTTTCTCAAGCCAGGTGGCGCATCAGACCAGGGGCTCATCTCCTGTGCAGGTGCACACCTAATGCATCAAGTTAACTTGCGTGCAGAAAGAGGATGTCACGGAACTCATGTCCGTTAGCTTTTCAATATAAGACTGTCAAAATAAAAGTCCCGCAAAACAATCGTTATTTTGGGGATTAACTTCTCCGCGTGAGAAATTTGAGTTGTAGGCTAGCGTGTGAGAGTGTGAGCTGGTTGATATGAGTGTGTCTCACGGCCAAAAGGGTGAGACTTGGCAGCTCTGTCAGTTGTCAAACAAAGCGGACGGACGTGGTCTCTATAGCAACGAGATCAGCTGAGCTATCACTGATAAAAAAAAATATTGTTTCCATAATGATTTCCATAGCCTTAAGCCATAGGCTAGCCTACATGTTGTGTAATTCAGTGATTTTCAACCTTTAATGAGTCGAGGCTATGCATTGGCTTTGGCGATTTCCCTTGCCTCTTTTTTTTCTCTCCACACAAAGCTCTCCCATTGCACACACGCATGCCCCGGCCGCTTCCGAGAGCACAGACTGTTAGAACTCCTACAGTAAACCAATTCCGCATTGCACAAGGTGCAAACAACCTTGGTCTTGTCGAGGTTTCCATTGGGAAGCTTCTTAAAAATACATTTTCCCTGAAGCAAACCCGGCGGCTTCCTAGCTGCATCCATGTCAGCACGTTACGTTTGATGTGGTAGGCTACACAGGTGCGAAGTCGGACTCGTTCTGACTCGTGCACTACAGTGCAATTCGGCCAGGTATACATCCGCGCTAAAATAAGAGGATCAAGAGATTAACGGCGATATTTTTTTTATCGCCGATAAGAGTCTGGCGTTAACGCAGCACGTTAACGCCGTTATCAGCCCACCACTAGTCGAAAGCCTTCTTTAGGTCGATAAAAACCCCAACTGTATATTCCCTGTTGTCTATTGCAGTAGATATCCCTTCAACCAGCTCCATCACTGCCATTGAGGTGGACATATTGCTTCTGAAACCGTACTGGTGGTCGCTCAATAGATAGTGCATTCAGTAGGTAAACAATGAAGGTAAAATAACAATAACCAAAATAAAAGACATAAAGCCCATACATCCACATATAAACAAAGATAGTAGTGCAGAGGTAAGATAGTTAATGGGGAGGAAAAGCCAGGGTGTACAGATGGGTTTTGTCCCATGTCACTATAAACATTTTTTTTTCTCTTTTGGTTTTCTCCATGTAGGTTGATTCACAACCGGCCCCACCCGGCTCTGTGACGTTTTCCTGCGGCGGCACACAGTGC
The DNA here is from genome assembly GCF_949987685.1 of Ammodytes marinus. Lineage (NCBI taxonomy): Eukaryota > Metazoa > Chordata > Actinopteri > Uranoscopiformes > Ammodytidae > Ammodytes > Ammodytes marinus. The sequence goes on from NW_027648320.1 coordinate 22,435, forward strand.
CCTTCTGGTCAGGACTGCCTCCTGGTGAACGGCACATCTCGCTGCATGGACCCGTGTGATCACTACACGCCGCTAGACGACGCCTGGAGAGCCACAGACGTCAGTGCGCCGCCTTATCACTGCGACCAATACTCAGTCTACAGGGTCACACCCTATGTCTGGCAGGGCTGGTACCGTCTGTTCCTCGGTAACAGCAGCGTTCAGATGCCAGAGAGTTGCATTGAGGAAGGCATGTGTGGGACTGATGCTCCACTGTGGCTGCAGACGCCCCACCCACTGCTCTCTGCAGGCATCATCAAGGCCCAGGTCTGTGGCAGCTATACGAGAGACTGCTGCCAGTTCAAGGAAAACCCAATCCATGTGAAAGCCTGCCCAGGAAACTACTACGTCTACAAGTTCATAAAGCCCAAAATCTGCGCTCTAGCATACTGTGCAGGTAAGCAAGAAGTTCCTTCTATGCCGTCACACTCTGGTATCAAAGTTTAGCCAAAAGATAAGATCAAGATCCAGAGGCTTCAGCTGCTGAAGCACAAAGTTATAAGTTCTTCAGACTGACAGTGAATGGAATCCTTATTGTATCAGGAGATGATCATGTCTTAAGGATAATTCAGACCTTTGGTACCGTCAGATTCTCTAGTGGACTCATTTGTTTTCTGCTCCTCATCAGATGTCAACACAAAGACACCTGTGTGTAACACCTGCACTGCAGCTCAGACCTGTGTGAGCAATGGCACCGTCTGGAGGTGTGAAGGTCAGTCTGAGTTACCATGAAACATCCACCATTCCACATGGTTTACCATGATGGTTTTTACACAAAAAGAGTGTGGTGTAGGGGAGAACGGGGTAATGTGAGACACTTTTTACATTTGCGTAATGTACATTTTCCTCTAAGCGAGCTAAACTGATTTATCAGTAAAATTTACACATTTCCAATTAATTCAGGATGTATCCTAGCAATGGACATTATCAGAATGTATTCAGGACAAAGGGCAGTGAAAATATGGTTGTTTTAAAAAAAAGTTTTCTTGGGTAAACTGAGACAGACTAGCGAAATCAAGGGGGTAAACTGATTCACTTACTTTTTCCACTCTGAAACTACCATAACAACACATTTAGTAACAGTTAGAATCCTGACAGCTAGCTTGAAAACCACATATTCCAGAACTAATGTCGGACTAGTAACAGAATCATGGGGTTCGGTCAATCAAGCATGTTTTTTTTCATAAAAACTTGAAAGTTACTCTGATCAAATACAACATATAATTCATAATGTGTTAATTAACATTCAAATGACAGATTGAACCAGTTAGATTAAAACACAGTCTGGGGGTCAGAACACAGGACCCTTAGAGCCAGTTTAGTGTCTGGGGGTCAGAGCAAAGGCAATCAGAAACAGCTTGTCAAACCATGCCCTTGCTGACACCCCTTCAACCATTCAACCCCCACCTCTGGACCGCAGTGTCTCTATTCAAACTAATCTCCTTGCTACCTAAAATATGATGGATTCATTAAAAGAGGGCACAGATACTGTCTCACTTTACCCCACAGCATTTGTCTCACTTTACCCTACAATCTGAGAAAAAACTACCTCTCGTAGCAATTCAGGCTAATCTTCAGTTATCATCATCACATGGTTTCATATGTTGGTACTTCATCAACATGTATGATCTAAGTTTTTCTACCTGAATCAATTTTCTTTGGCACAACAGTTGATTAAGTTGACAGCAAGAAAATGTACTTTTACATGCAAAAATAATATTTTTGTGAAAAAAACATGCTTACCACATCACCATGAGGTCCTCTCCCTCATGGCCAAGGGGAAATGGGAGGGGCTTGAAAACATAATGCTCACATGACCATAAATGTGATCCATTGCTTAGATACAGGGGGTGTCTCACATTACCCGATGTCTCACATTAGCTCGTTCTCCCCTACAGTAAGCACAGTGCAGTTGGTTTTCATCACATATGACCTGAGAAAGTATCAAAGCACTAATTTGATATCTTACAGAATGGTTGTATTTGTGTCCGACAAAAAGCTACATTTTCATCACAAGTAGCCTATCTTTACTCCGATTTGTACCAAACATAATAGGTATTTTCTTCCAGTGTGATAAGGAATTATACATTTAAGGCATTACTTTTTTCCAACACCAACAGGTTCTAGAGTGAGGCTGGTCGGCCCCACAAGCTGCTCTGGCAGAGTGGAAGTCTTCCATGACGGCCAGTGGGGGACAGTGTGTGACGACGACTGGGGGCTGAGAGATGCTGAAGTGGTCTGTCGACAGGTGGGCTGTGGCAAGGCTGTGGAGGCTCCAACACTTGCACATTTTGGACGGGGAAGTGGACAAATCTGGCTAGATAATGTTCAGTGTTCAGGAACTGAGTCATCGCTAACAGACTGTGCACATCCGGGACTAGGCACACACAACTGTAAACACTTTGAAGACGCTGGTGTTACTTGTGAAGGTAAATGTCTATACATAGGGGAGAGTGGGGTGAAGTGAGCTAAAATGATTTATCAGTAAAATGTACATATTTCCCATTAATTTAGGATGTTTCCCATCAATGGAAATTATCAGAATGTATTCAGGATGAAGGGCAGTGAAAATATGGTTGTTTTAAAAAAAGTTTTCTTGTCTCTCACTTTACCCCAGCTTAGGGGTAAACTGAGACAGACCAGAGAAATCAAGGGGGTAAATTGATCCACTTACTTTTTCCACTCTGAAACTACAATAACAACACATGTTGTAACAGTTAGAATCCTGACAGCTAGCTTGAAAACCAAATATTCCAGAACTAATGTTGGACTAGTAACAGAATCATGGGGTTCGGTCAATCAAGCATGTTTTTTTTCATAAAAACTTGAAAGTTACTCTGATCAAATACAACATATAATTCATAATGTGTTAATTAACATTCAAATGACAGATTGAACCAGTTAGATTAAAACACAGTCTGGGGGTCAGAACACAGGACCCTTAGAGCCAGTTTAGTGTCTGGGGGTCAGAGCAAAGGCAATCAGAAACAGCTTGTCAAACCATGCCCTTGCTAACACCCCTTCAACCATTCAACCACCACCTCTGGACCGCAGTGTCTCTATTCAAACTAGTCTCCTTGCTACCTTAAATATGATGGATTCATTAAAAGAGGGCACAGATACTGTCTCACTTTACCCCACAGCATTTGTCTCACTTTACCCAACAATCTGAGAAAAAACTACCTCTCGTAGCAATTCAGGCTAATCTTCAGTTAGCATCATCACATGGTTTCATATGTTGTTACCTCGTCAACATGTACAGTATGATCTAAGTTTTTCTACCTGAATCAATTTTCTTTGGCACAGCAGTTGATAAAGTTGACAGCAAGAAAATGTACTTTTACATGCAAAAATAATATTTTTGTGAAAAGAAACATGCTTACAACATCACCATGAGGTCCTCTCCCTCATGGCCAAGGGGAAATGGGAGGGGCTTGAAAACATAATGCTCACATGACCAAAAATGTGATCCGTTACCTAGATACAGGGGGTGTCTCACATTACCCGATGTCTCACATTAGCTCGTTCTCCCCTACAGTAAGCACAGTGCAGTTGGTTTTCATCACATATGACCTGAGAAAGTATCAAAGCACTAATTTGATATCTTATAGAATGGTTGTATTTGTGTCCAATAAAAAGCTACATTTTCATCACAAGTAGCCTATCTTTACTCCGATTTGTACCAAACATAATAGGTATTTTCTTCCAGTGTGATAAGGAATTATACATTTAAGGCATTACTTTTTTCCAACACCAACAGGTTATTCAGTGAGGCTGGTCGGCTCCAGCAGTAACTGCTCTGGCAGAGTGGAAGTCTTCCATGACGGCCAGTGGGGGACAGTGTGTGACGACATCTGGAGGCTGAGTGAGGCTGAAGTGGTCTGTAGACAGATGGGCTGTGGCAAGGCTGTGGAGGCTCCAGGAAGTGCACATTTCGGACGGGGAAGTGGACAAATCTGGCTAGATAATGTTCAGTGTTCAGGAACTGAGTCATCACTAACAGAGTGTGCACATCCGGGACTAGGCACACACAACTGTGGACATCATGAAGACGCTGGCGTTACTTGTGAAGGTAAATGTCTATACATAGGGGAGAGTGGGGTGACGTGAGCTAAAATGATTTATCAGTAAAATTTAGAGAGACGCCGAGATCGTTTTCCGGCATTTGGCAGTACCACGGCGACCACTGCTATACCATGGCTTGAGCCGTTCAGTAAACGGTAATACCAGTCCAAAAGTGGTATTCTGCGACCGGCACGCCCCGCCTCCCCCCTATAATTTCACGACAGGTATTGCCTTTACGGCAGAGGCAGGTAAAGCTAAATATAGTTGTCTTTATTCAAACTATATAACAACATAACGCCGTAAATAAATGGATTATTCATGTCTCTGGTCCTTTCCGTTGTAAGGATATGTGCGATCTGTTTGTTGTTGCTTTTGAAATGACAGATGCTTTATAAAACAGTCGGACTTGCTCCGGTCACGGTAGATAGCATAGCCTCCTGAGCAGGTCGATAACAGAGAATTAGCCCTGACTACAGAGGCAGGTTGCTATATATAGCAGGGGGTGATACTATTTGCCCAGTGCTCGCTTAGCTCAGCCGGTAGGGAGTTTGTTTTTGAAACAGTGGACCCGAGTTCGCGCCCCCGGCCGGACTGTTTCTTTGACTAGACATTTAGAATTTTTTCACTATATTTTATCAAAGTAGGCCTACAGGTTCCTATCGTTTAACACTGATTCAGTGTCATAAACCTTTTTGTATTATTTGTGTGCCACTGTCACCTGCCATTTATACTAATAACAGTAGCCTACCTTACAAAGCATAAAATTGTCATAAAATCATTAAAATCCTCCATCTTCATTAAATTGTTTCTTATTTATTTTACTTGAATTTTAGTTTTCACACTTTTGACATTGTTAATGTAAGCTTCCATCATGTATTGCCAATCATATATTTGTTGGTATCAAAATGATTCTGCAGCTGGATCGAGTAGTATTTGCCAGTATGAACTGGCAAATACCACAGGATATGAGTGGCATGTCAGTGGGAAAACGGTAGGGGCCAGTAGGGAATGGTAAATACCATTAATATTAGTGGCATGCCACTTTTGTAAAATGGTACTACCATTTCAGAATGGCATCTCCACTGACAAGAAAATGTACTTTTACATGCAAAAATAATATTTTTGTGAAAAAAAACATGCTTACATCATCACCATGAGGTCCTCTCCCTCATGGCCAAGGGGAAATGGGAGGGGCTTGAAAACATAATGCTCACATGACCAAAAATGTGATCTGTTACCTAGATACAGGGGGTGTCTCACATTACTCGATGTCTCACATTAGCTCGTTCTCCCCTACAGTAAGCACAGTGCAGTTGGTTTTAATCATATATGACCTGAGAAAGTATCAAAGCACTAATTTGATATCTTACAGAATGGTTGTATTTGTGTCCAATAAAAAGCTACATTTTCATCACAAGTAGCCTATCTTTACTCCGATTTGTACCAAACATAATAGGTATTTTCTTCCAGTGTGATAAGGAATTATACATTTAAGGCATTACTTTTTTCCAACACCAACAGGTTCTAGAGTGAGGCTGGTCGGCTCCAGCAGTAACTGCTCTGGCAGAGTGGAAGTCTTCCATGACGGCCAGTGGGGGACAGTGTGTGGCGACCACTGGGGGCTGAGTGATGCTGAAGTGGTCTGTAGACAGATGGGCTGTGGCAGGGCTGTGGAGGCTCCAACACTTGCACATTTTGGACAGGGAAGTGGACAAATCTGGCTAGATAATGTTCAGTGTTCAGGAACTGAGTCATCACTAACAGAGTGTGCACATCCGGGACTAGGCACACACAACTGTGGACATCATGAAGACGCTGGCGTTACTTGTGAAGGTAAATGTCTATGCATAGGGGAGAGTGGGGTGAAGTGAGCTAAAATGATTTATCAGTCAAATTTACACATTTCCCATTAATTCAGGATTTTTCCCATCAATGGAAATTATCAGAAATGATTCAGAATGAACGGCAGGGAAAATATGATTGTTTTCTTGTGTCTCACTTTACCCCATCTTAAGGGTAAAATGACACCGACCAGATAAATCAAGGGGGTAAACTTCCTAAATAGTAGGGTTTGAATAGCAGTTGGAGATTAAATCAAGATAATAGTCAGATTTGGCTTTCCCAACCATTTTTTTGCATCTATTTCCGAGTTGTCTAAAAACAGTCCAATTTTAATTTTCTCCAGAGCGTCTAGCTAGAAACCAGGCTTTATTTCTCTCAGAAAATAAGTCGGAAAGTTCATTTGTGAACCAGGGGTTTGATCTATTTTTTACACACACACACACACACACACACACACACACACACACACACACACACACACACACACACACACACACACACACACACACACACAGGGGGTCTCACCTTTTATTTTGTTTCTTGATCAACAAATAATTTGAACATAAACATAAAAATCACACGTAGGCCTCGATGGGAAGGTAAAGGGGTGAGCAGATGGATAGTTTAATTTTTCCTATTTTTTTGTGTTTTTTTCCCTTCTTCTTTCCCTGTTATAATATGCTTGTAAAAAAAATAATAATAATTGAAAATTGAAATTGAAGCAGTTCGTTATTGCGTATAGATGTCAAGAGATATGCACAAATGCTTTAAATAAAAAAAATGTTACAAAAACTTCTTTTCTGTTTTCAGTTCTGGGGTAGGGCCTCCTCCGACCAGCCTGCTGCTGCTGTCGGACCAATCAGCTGTGAGTATTTTCTGTTATTTAAACAAATCTGTTCTTCATTGAAACAAGCCCTGCGTTCCAAATCGCATACTCTTTCCTTTTCATCTCCTACATACTACATCTGACCATTAAAAGAATCTGGTTAGGATGCAGTATGCTACAAGTGGGACATACTTTTACTTGTTTATTTCATCATAACATGGCGCCTTGATCTCCTCCTTGCTTTTATATCCGTCTCATCCCTGTTTGTTTTCTTACTGGGGCTCCATTGATGTGACATCACTTATGGTGCGCACTGGATTGTGGGTCAGAATCGCCCAAATAGGACGCTGATTTTTAACACTTATAATCTCGCAGGATCTAGTAGACTTCCGGGTATTTCTAACCATACTAAATCCGGCCACAATAATCTGGACATCCTAAATCTTTTTTCTACCATACTAAATAGTAGAAAGTATGGGGATTGGAACACAGCCATGGCCTTTATGTTCTGATGAATAAATGTTTTTCTGTGTTTGTGTCTTCAGGGTTTTGAGGAGCAGAAGACGACGTCGCGGCTTTTTACTTTTTTCATTTTAATCATTAACAGAAAATCAACGCTGATCAACGTAACCAGATATAATCACTAGACGGGTTTACATGAATAATAATAATATTAATAATGGATTGGATTTATATAGCGCTTTTCTGGGCACTCAAAGCGCTTTACAGGGTTCCAGGTTCACTTCATTCACACACAGTCATACCGGTGATGGAAGCGTGGCTGCCATTCAGCGCCCACGGCCCCTCAGACCACCACAAATATACAGCAGTCAGTCACATTCACACATGGACACTTATATTCAGATTAAAAACATTTTCGTCAAGACCAAAGCTAATCAAACCGTTCCATATAAAGTCATTAATCTGAATAAAATAGTAGGGTTAGTAAAATATTTCCATGTAAATGATTAAAGCCGATTACTTTCTGGCTATGTTGTTCTGAGCATGCTCACTAACTGGACCTCGTCGGATACAACATTTTTAATTTGAACTCAAACTATTTGATATTTAAGTATTATTGGAGGAATTGTAATGAAAGTCAGGAACAACTCACTTTTTTTGGCATTTTCAATCTTTATTAGAAAGTACAGAGGTGAAATGGGGAGACAGAGAGAGAGAGAGAGAGAGAGAGAGAGAGAGAGAGAGAGAGAGAGAGAGACAGAGAGAGGGGAGATGACCTGCAGTAAAGGTCCACGGGTCGGATGTGAACCCGCGACCACTGCAACGAAGGCTGGAGCCAATATGGTACGTGCTCTATCCACCACACCACCGGAGCGCCCCAGATTTGGGCATTTTACGATCTGATCCATTCATTGTATTAAACGTCCATGTAACCAGTAAAGTTTGAATCTGCAAACAGAATTAATTCATTTGGTTTGAAGAATTATAATCCATGTTATTAATCAATCAATTCGTATAAACAGTGTGAAATCAACCACACTTAAAGCTGATTACTATTTTTATTTTTGTGATGATTCAACAAAATTAAAATATATCTATTACACTTTCCATTGAGTCTGTTTTATATGTATTTACTTTTGTATTATGTATTATGTATTATGTATGCATTATGCAGAGCAACGCGGTTCCCAAGCCCAGCTGGGCAGGGAACCCTATTGATTTTGAACAGATTTATAATATACAGTATACATTTATCTCTGCGTAAACGTGGCTCCACAGCCCTAACCGTAAGTCTGTGTGATAAACCAACTAGCAGGGCGAGTACAGACCCCTGCACTCTATGCATACAAAACACTTAAACATGCACACCACTAGGTGGCGCTACAGCAAAGAAAACGCATTTGGGGTGTTACAACCTGGCTCAAAGGTCCTCATAAATCCAAAACTATTCAGCGTATGAAGAACAATCTTAAGAGATACAGTATGTTTGTCTTATTGGGTTGAAGATAGTCCAACAGTTTTCTAACATAACTACACAAGGGGGCGCCACAAACACGAGAAGTTAATCTCACAGCATACCATCGCTGGCCATACCGGGGACTTTCCCTAAGAGACGGTCAAACTAAGACAAAGTGAGAAGGGATTATTAATATTTATTTTTTTAAACAACCCTAACCCTCAACTAAATGAATGGAATTCAATGTAAATAGCTGAAAGGTGGACTGGCTTGCTCCCCCTCATAATCCGTTTCTGTTCATCCCTGAATCAAATGCTTTGGTGGGTATAGTTGTAGGGCTGATGCCAATAGGCGGGGTAAGTTTCATGGACTTAGGACTTTCCTAGTGGGCGATAGTGACCCTACCCTAACCCTATAGAAAATGAATGGAATTCAATGTAAATAAATACAAAAATGGACTGGCTTGCTGTGAAAAGCAGCCCTTCTCAAATTCTGTTTCTGTTTATCCAAGCTTAAAACACTTTAGTGGGTATAGTCATAGGACTGATTTTAGTAAGTAGAGTAAGTCTTTTGGAATTAGGACTGTCCAAATGGGAGATAGCGACCCTACCCTAACCCTCAGAGAAATAATGGAAGTCAATGTAAATAGCCCACAAATTGACTGGCTTGCATTGAAAAGCACCCCCCAAAAAATCTGTTTCATCCCAGCAGCAAATACTTGTGTGGGTATAGTCGTAGGGCTGAGGCTAATACTTGGAGTTAGTTTCATGGGCGTCAGATAGCGACCCTAACACTGACTCTCACATTGCAGCTTACAATGTAAAGCTTTTCACAATGAACCTTGCTGGACTAATACAGATTCAATTGGTTCCACAGTTGTGACACTTTTTGACATGCGACTTGCAGGGCCAGTACAAACCGCTGATCTGTACACAAACAGTAACAGAAAAGTACACTGACTCGCCACTAGGTGGCGCTACAATCAAGGTGAATGCACAATTGACACACTATGGCCCAATCCCAAATGACTCCCTAGGCACTCCCACTCCGTGAGCGAGTGTCACTCGCTGTGGAGTCACACTCGCGGCCGTGGAGTGCCACTCGATCATTAAGGGCGAGGGTATAACAACGGTGCAACTTTGGCAAGCCCTCGCCTCTGTCAGACGGAAACAGGAAGTTTGTTCAGTCTTTATTTCTCACCATAAAATAAAATTCCACCGCATTTATATTTTAAACAGCAATATATAAATTCGGTAACGATAAGAACTTTGTATTTTTTTAGGCCTGTTTTGCTCGTCACTTCACCTTCAAGTCCTAGTTATCCTATAACCTGTACACAGAACATTTCAGAAAGGATATTGATTATAATCATATAC
>NW_027648320.1:42500-45000 GCF_949987685.1 Ammodytes marinus
GGTCGAAACCGACCCGCTAACACCATGGATGGTAGCAGAAAGTTAACACAGGAGGAAGGTTAAATGCAAATAGTTTCACCACAAAAAAAGACATGTCAACTCCTATTTACGCATTTACGGAACCATTTCTACACGTGAAACTGGCTCTGCATGTTTGTGGATCGCTTCCTGTGTGCTTACGGAATATTGTCCCATTCGTGCCGCAGAGATCTGCAAAATGAGATCTGTAAAATGAGACCTGTAAAATGAATTCTGTAACTTAAAGCTGCAGTTGATAATTTGAGCCGTTGGGATCCCAACGGCTCTTTCCCAACGCTCTACCTGCTGTAGCTCCTCCCTCTGAACGACAGCTACGCGCGTTCATGTGAATTCAGTTACATTGACAGGAGACAAACACCATGTCCGATTCCGAGGTGATTAAACATTAGTAATGATAACTACATACGTACATATTGAGCATACATTTTAATCACAGACATACCATGTATGTTAGCTTAAAATCATTGTAAGTGTGCTGGTAGGCCTAACAAAAGTAGCTGTAACAGCCAGGCAAGATAGCAAACTAATTGTAACAGAGCGGAGAGGTGTGTGTGTATCTCCTATCAATGCTCCTGCTCTGACCGCAGCTGGGAGGGGCTGCTCGGGCAGTGTTGCCAACTTAGCGATTTTGTCGCTATATTTAGCTACTTTTCAGCCCCTCTGGCGACTTTTTTTTCAAAACAGCGACAAGCGACAAATCTAGCTTTTTTCTGGTGTAATTGGTGACTTTTTCGCCGAAGCAAATATCACTTTTAACGCTTCTCAACGAGCAGCAGGAGCCTCCTGGCCCGTCCCCAGTCACAGAGCACTGACAGGCGGCCTGGTCCTCGCGCAGCAGCCCCTCCCAGCTGCGGTCAGAGCAGGAGATACACTCAGCTCGGGGCTCCCGCTGCTCGTTGAGAAGAGGTGATACTTGCTTTGGCGAAAAAAGTCACCAATAACACCAGAAAAAAAGCTTAGATTTGTCGCTTGTCGCTGTTTTGAAAAAAAAAAGTTGCGAGGTCGCGGTCGGAGAGGTCTTGATGTGATAGGGCAAGAAGACATGGCCGGTGTACTTTTTTTCAAGCTCTCTTCGTCTCCCTTTCAGCAGTTAACTTTTCAATATTCGTCTTTCCTCGTTTTTTTGCTGTCTTAGCGGTGTTAGTTGTTAGTATCCTGGGAATGGTAAATTGAGGGTTCGTTTGTGAAGACATTGCCACTCGCTGTCCGCCGTAGTAGCCTAGTACCAAACAGTAGGCTAGTGTCAGACTGCTAGGGTCGTGAACGCTCACGCAACTGACGCATCAACGTCGTTGCCAAGGTCCCACAGCCAATAAGAACGGAGAATCTGACCTCGCTCTGATTGGTCAAAATTAACATGAGCGGTGGCAATTTTGGGGGGCAGCACACAGAGGCAGGGGGGAGCAAAGTGATAAAAACATATTTTCAGACCACTTCACCTACATATAGCTGAATGGCTATTATGACAGTTTGGCCAAATATTACAGTGAAAAAACTCTCAACTGCCGCTTTAAGGTCAGTGTTGCCACAGTTACTTTGAAAAAGTAATCCGATTACTGATTACTAGTTACTCCTTGAAATAGTAACTTAGTTACTTTACTGATTACTTGATCTTAAAAAGTACCTTAATTAAATTACAAGTTACTTTAAACGTTACTTCACAGGTTTTGAAACATATATCTCAATTTAAAACATGCATTAGGAATCATTGAAAAATATATAAAATAAAGGTTGTAGGCTAGTAGCCTATAGGCATACTGTTTTCAAAATAATAAAAATTATGGTTTAAAAAATTTAATAAAAAAAACGGCCACCTCATTGGTTCATTTGGAGGCCTGTCACGCGAACAGAGGAGGAAAAAAAAAGCTCTCCACAGCTCAAGATCTTAAGGTTAAGAAATTAACCAATGGTTGCATTCCGAATCGCATACTCTTTCTTTTTTCTATTCTACATACTACATCCGACGATAAAAAGAATCTAGTTAGGATGCAGTAGGCATACTATTGGGACATACTTTACTCTCTTATTTCATCATAACATTGGGACTTGATCTTGCCTCTTGCTTTTATATCCGTCGCATCCCCGTTTGTTTTCATATGGAGGCTTCGTCGATGTGACGTCACTTCACGTGCGTATTGGATTGTGGGTCAGAATCGCCCAAATAGGATGCATTTTTCAACACTAACAATCTTTGCCGCATGAAGTAGGACATCCGGGTACTTCTAACCATCCTAAATCTGGCCACAAGAATCGGGACATCCTAAATCTTTTTTCTACATACTATATTGTAGAAAGTATGCGATTCGGAATGCAACCAAGGTTTTCTGATATATGAGTGAGGTATCTCACTATGGGACACGCCCCTCGCACTGTCCCCCAGAAGCAATGTTACACTAATCCAGTCGTGACTGGCCAACAGACGTGACGTCTGCCTTGCAGAGGAGGGACTTCCTCCTACTAC